>NC_138775.1:257983073-258203073 GCF_965119305.1 Pelophylax lessonae | reverse complement strand
GTGTTAAATAGAGCCATTTAATGACCAGATCTACTTGAGCATCAATCCTGTGAAGTCCCTTTAATACAGACCACAAGACTGGCCAACAGAGACAACCTGGACTGCTGTCTTATTCGGGAAAACTACATATTCCACAGCCTCCGCTACCATTCAAGGGTATACAGTACCTTGAAAAAGTATTCATACACCTTGAAATACAAACCACAAGACTGGCCAACAGAGAGAACCTGGACTACTGTCTTATTCGGGAAAACTACATATTCCACAGCCTCCACTACCATTCAAGGGTATACAGTACCTTGAAAAAGTATTCATGCACCTTGAAATACAAACCACAAGACTGGCCAACAGAGAGAACCTGGACTACTGTTTTATTTGGGAAAACTACATATTCCACAGCCTCCGCTACCATTCAAGGGTATACAGTACCTCGAGAAAAGTATTCATACACCTTGAAATTTTCCACATTTTGTCATGTTACAACCAAAAACGTAAATGTATTTTATTGGGATTTTATGTGATAGGCCAATACAAAGTGGCACATAATTGTGAAGTGGAAGGAAAATGATAAACGGTTTTCCAATTTATTTACAAATAAATATCTGAAAAGTGTGGCGTACATTTGTATTCAGCCCCCTTTACTCTGATACCCCTAACAAATATCTAGTTGAACCAATTGCCTTCAGAAGTCACCTAATTAGTAAATTGAGTCCACCTGTGTGTTTTTAATCTCAGTATAAATACAGCTGTTCTGTGAAGCCCTCAGAGGTTTGTTAGAGAACTTTAGTGAACAAACAGCATCCTGAAGGCAAAGGAACACACCAGACAGGTCAGAGATAAAGTTGTGGAGAAGCTTAAAACAGGGTTAGGTTATAAAAAAAATATCCAAACTTTGAACATCTTAGAGAGCACTGTCCAATCCATCACTTGAAAATGGAAAGAGTTTGGCACAACTGGAAACCTACCAAGACATGGCTGTCCACTTAAACTGACAGGCAAGGCAAGGAGAGCATTAATCAATTGCAGCCAAGAGGACCAGCTACGGGAGAGACAACACCCCGGGAGATGCTGCACCTTGAACTGTTTTTTTTTTTTTTTTTGCTATACCTGACAAAAACTACAAACTTTCTCATCTTGAGGAACTCCTTTTTTGGATTCTACCAGTTCAGCTAATCTATATGAGTTAGCCTAAGCAGCCTTAGTTCCTGATGTGACTTAGAAACCTGGGGAAAACCTTTCACACATGGACCAGACTAAAGAAAGATACATGGTGACTTATCCTTGAAAAAGGCTAATACCTATACAGCCGAAACGCGTAGGATAATCTTCTGGACATTTTCCTCTGAACAAAGTTCCAAGCCTGAAATACACGCATGGAACAACAGAGACAAATGTTCCTCAAAAGTCACCATTTTTCACCTTGTCACCTACCTTTCTAACCTCTTCACTTCTCTCACCGATGGACCTTAAACCCATCCACGACAAACTTGTCTATTACCTTGTAAAACGTTTTTGAAAATAAACTGTTCAATTGTTTTTCTATGATACTTTACTTTGTTTACTCTTGCCCTTAAAGTCCCAACAACCTTGGTTTGAAGCACCAAACCCAAAACACAAAGAGGACCATGGTAACTCTAGAGGAGCTGCAGAGATCCACAGCTCATGTGGAAGAATCTGTCCACAGGACAACTATTAGTCGTGCACTCCACAAATCTGGCCTTTATAGAAGAGTGGCAAAAAGAAACCCATTGTTGAAAGAAAGCCATTAGAAGTCCGGTTTGCAGTTTGCAATAAGTCATGTGGCGGACACAGCAAACATGTGGAAGGAGGTGCTCTGGTTAGAGGAGACCAAAATTGAACTTTTTGGCCTAAAAGCAAAACGCTTTGTGTGCTGGAAAACTAACAATGCACATTACCCTGAACACACCATCCCCACCGTGAATAAAAAAAAGTAACTCTTACACATTGAAGAGCTGTCAGCATAACTAAAGATTGCCAAATACCAGTTTTATCTTTCTTCTTTGCAAGATTAACTGCTGTACTGACCATATGAATGTATTCTGTAGACTAAAGCAGACATTAATATTATTATGGTCTCATACACCGAAAGAAGTGGTCATTTTCAAAAGATCATATTTATCCAGTATTTTCAGCACTGCGTCATTAGTGAAAAATATGTAAAATATTGCCAGAATTGTTTCTTTTCCATGCAAAAACTTTTATCAGCAGATAAGAGCTAAAGCTGCCTACACACTACAATATTGTATAAGGATAACGTGATCTTTACTGATTCCTACATCATGGTGTGTGGTAATAATACATTTATATACACATTTATAAAGAGACCTGTATAATATTAATGTTAAAATATATTGATACGTTAGGGTGATATAATATATATATATATATATATATATATATATATATATATATATATATATATATATATTAATGTATTGTTCATATTGTTATAATTCATAGTATTATTATTGTAAGTTAAAATGGCGCTTGTGAGTTTTTACTGAGATATGTGTCAAGGGAATACCACTAAAGGTTATTGCCCCATACCAGTGTCTTGAAGTTGTGATAAGAAAACCCTATAAATGGATGATCTAGAAGCTGTCTTATCAGAGCATACAGGGCGGCTTTATAGGGGTGCGCTCTCACGAATCTACGTAATAAACCTTTTCATTTACCACTCTCTGTCTGGAGGTTGATTTCATTTCAGGCATCCCTATTCAATATGTGAAACCTCTTTTTACAAGAACTATGTAGTATGAGGGTCTACCTAATTGGATATTAATGCAATGGATTATTTAGGTAAGTCCTTGATCTACATTGTTGTTAATAAATACAGGGGCCCATTCACACCACAATGAAGTGCATCATAATGCCTAATGCAGCCCATTCTTTTTAAATAGACATAACCACATGAAATAATTAGGTTCTGCAACATTTTTCAAAGCGCAGTGCATTTTACCTATGATGTGAGTGTGTTGCAGCACACTGTAGATGTGCAATGGATGTTTAGATATGTATATAAAACAGCTTTTGGTATTCTCACCCCTGTTTTTTGGAATTCTCTGCACCCCCCCACTCCAAAGCACTTTGCCCCCATGTTGATGAGGACAAGGGCCTCTTCCTGACAACCCTGGCCTGTGGTTGTGGGGGTCTGCGGGCAGGGGGCTTATCGGAATCTGGAAGTCCCCTTTAACAAGGGGGCCCCCCAGATCCTAGACCCCCTCCCTATGTGAATGGGTATGGGGTACATTGAACCCCTACCCATTCACCCCATAAAAGGCAGTGTATGTAAATAATGACAGGAGACGTTTTGAAAAGTTTATTAAAAATCTTCATCAGGTCTTCTCCGCTCTGATCTTCTCCCCTCCGCTCTGGTCTTCTCCCCTCTGCTCTTCTGCTCTTTTGCCCTCCGCTCTTCTGCCCTCTGCTATTCTTCTTCCTCTGGTCTTCTTCTTCTTCCGGTCCTCCTCTGACGCTGTATCTGGTGATTATGCTGGCTCCGGTGTGTGCAGCTTATTATATAGCCATTAGGGGCATAGCCTCCCGAGGACGTCATCAGGAGACCACGCCCCCTTATGTCACAGATGACGTCAATTTTTTTTTTTTTTTTGTGTAGATGTGAGATCTGAGGTCTTTTTGTCCCAGATCTCACATTAAAAAAGGTCCTGTCATGCTTATTTCTACTACAAGGGATGTTTACATTCTTTGTCATAGGAAAAAAAGTGATCAAACATTTTTTTTTAAAAGAACAGTGTAAAAATAAAAAATAAAATACAAAATAAATAGGAAAAAAAAATAAAAAATTAAAGCACTCCGTTCCCGTTAGCCCAAGCGTAGAAGTGATCGCATACGCAAGTCGCGCCCACATATGTAAACGGTGTTCAAACCACACATGTGAGGAATCGCCGCGATCGTTAGAGCCAGAGCATTTATTGAGCCCTAGAACTTCTCTGTAACTCCAAACTGGTAACCTGTAGAAATTTTTAAAACGTCGCCTATGGGGATTTTTAAGTATCACTGTTTGTCACCATTCCAAGAGCGTGCGCAATTTTGAAGCATGACATGTTGGGTATCTATTTACTCAACATTATCTTTCACATTATAGAAAAAAATTGGGCTAACTTTACTGTTTTTTATTCTATATTTAAAAAAAGTGTATTTTTTCCAAAGAAATCGTGTTTGTAAGATTGCTGCGCAAATACGGTGTGATAAGAAATATTGCAACAATCTCCATTTTATTCTCTAGGGTCTCTGCTAAAATATATATATATATATAATGTTTGGGGGTTCTAAGAAATTTTCTAACAAAAATAAAATGATTTTAACTTGTAAACAACAAGTGTCAGAAAAAGGCCCGGTCCAGAAGTAGGTAACATGCAATGCAGGAAGCCAAGGTTCTACAGGTTTAAACCTTTTTCAGGACAGACAGTGTTCAAATCCAGGTACAATTGATAGTGAAAATCTACCTGCATAGTACAGATGGGAAAATTCATGAAACACTGTTTTCCAGCTCCTCCTAACAAAGAGTACTAAGTAAAATTTTTCCTTTTCTAGAGAGTCCAGAATAGAGCATTTAAAAAAAAGGTATTTTATATTATGTGAATGGAAACATAGCAAATATAAAGTAGGTGTTATCCCAATGTTGCTGCAAGAGTAGAAAGAAAACTTTAGGGTTGTCACTGGAGCAAGAGGAGGGAGTAAATCATCCAGTGGGGACAAATATTTTGAGGACAATTTTGTAGAATGAGAATTTTCTCCCTTCTTTGGGGGAAATTTCCTCAAATTTTCTGTTAAGTCTTCAGGACAGAAAATTAAGAAAATTCTCTCCAGTGGCAAACAGGGAGTAAAACATAACTCCATAACCCCTTCCTACTCTATCCAAAGCTAAAAAAAAAAGGGGGGGGGGATGGTAAACATACACTTAAAATTGAATTAAAGCATTCCTTCATCAGACCCACATTTCTTTAAAAAATAAAAAAAAAATTAAATTCAACAGTTTTTTTATTGTAATATAGTATAATAAATTACTGTTAGTTTTTTTTTTTTAAACTTTAGTGCCCCAAAAAATCCAAGTCCATATGTACTATATTTCATTGTTCATTAAAAATGTAATTATGCCTTCCCCTTGCTTATTAATCATACCTACTATTTTATTAGGTTACAAAAAAAAAAAAAAAGGCACCACATTAGGCTTCAATGAGACATTTCACACCTTACTCAGCAATCATACATTTGCATTGCATTAACCTCAACAGTTGCTAGTTTAACCATTAGCCACAATTCTATCAATCAATCCTCTCCTTACCTTTGCCTTCTTTGAGGACTGTCAAACATTTTGGCATGGCCCAGATAAGCTGCGTCCACAGTACCACCTTGCTACAACAATGCAGTGATGATAAATAGTGAAAATCTATATAATCTGTTTAACATGGTCACCGATCAATAAACCCGTGTTCCTCAGTTCTTGTCATTATATTTAAATGCGTAATATATCTTTCTACTTCAGTGATGGATGTAGGTGGGCGCAGATTAACTGAAATCAAAGAAGAAGAAAAAAGGTTAATACTACATTGTCAAGAAAATAAAATACTCTTGTTTAGCATATAATAGCTTAAAGGAAAATGTGATGGATTGGTTTTATTCTATTTTATTTTTATATAATGTTTTAAACTAATGTTTTATATTTTATTCACTTTTTTTATGCTATTTTTATTTTGTCAATAAATATGGGATATAATGTGGGATGCAGTAAATATGCAATCAGTGTACATACTAAAAAGATACTCACAATAGCTCTTAAACACAAAGAAATATAACGAGTAACTCTATGCGCTTAGGAGTTTGAAAAAATATTATTGGTAATATGCTGCTACTTAAAGGGTAAAGAATTAAAAAAATGAAATCTGGTATATATGATGGAAAAACAAGCTTGCGCTACTGAGATTTGTGCTATATGTTTTTCCATCATATATACCAGATTTCATTTTTTTAAAAAGTGTACATAAAAAAATGAAATAAATATAAATAAAAAAAATATAATAAATAAGCAATAAATATTAAATTAAAATTAAATGACCCACGCCTAGGAGTGTAACTAAAATATTAAAGGTAGTATGAGCAGCCTGTAAAACTTTGTAAAAAAGTATAAATGCTCCAATAATCCAATGATCTACTAAAATCGCATATATTCAAATTAAAGGGAGGAAATTGTTGTCCAACCCTATTGTTACTTACGAGATGACTGCCATTGACAATGTGCGGTCCTGTGGATGCAGGGCATCGCCTGTGCCCCCCCCCCCCCCCGGGAGCTGTGGTGGTAATCCCCTGCAAAACGCACCACACATATTTCCATATAAAAACGAAGTGCAATGATGGAAGGAAGTAAGTGGTGACTGTTGCTGAGAAAAAGCAAAAAACTGTACTAAGTGTCTGAAATACAAAAAATACGCTTTGTACCACCCAAAATGATGTTCACTTGTTCTATCATTCTACTTTATTTCAATAAAATGTTTTGGAAAAAAAAAAATACAAAAAATAGGTGAAAAGGCATGTGTGAAACCTTCCATAGCCCATAAGAAGAAAAGTGGAATAGAGGGAATAAAAATAAAAATGCATGGATAAAGAAATACTAGGATTAACCAGAAAGTAAATAGGTGCAGTATATTCAAAGAAAAAGTATACAGCGAAATGCTTAAAAAGTGGTGTTGCAGCCTTAAGCCCCCCTCCAAAAATGAAAAGTCAGCAGCTACACATACTGTACACATACTGTAGCTGCTGACTTTTAATATTAGGACACTTACCTGTCCTGGAGTCCAGCGATGTTGGCACCGCAACCGATGTTTCCATCGGCTGTCGGGTGCTCCCGCCACCATTGCCGGTCAGGGAACCCAGCAGTGAAGCCTTGTGGCTTCACGGGCGGGTCCCTACTGCGCTTGAGCGAAGCGTGCTGCGCATTTGGATTGGCTCGGCAGCAGAGGAGGGTCCTCACTTCGCCGCGGCGCCGTTCCCGGAAGTGGGGAAGGGTACCTGCCAAACCCCCCCCCCCCCCCCGAAAGGTGCCAAATGTGGCACAGGAGGGGAGGAGGAAGGAAATGAGCCAAAGTTCCACATTTGGGTGGAACTCCACTTTAAGTGTCTGCCTCATGTAGTAATGCAGTGAGCAACATGTGGTGAAGCTGCTTGTTTTTAGAGGGTTTCTCCATAACTGAATTTTCAAGGAGTTCATCTGAACACCAGAGGCAGGGAGCAAAATTGGTCCCCCCTCCTTCAGTCATATATATATATATTTGAGCTTGAGCTCTTGCACTCTGTAAACAAAAGGTAAGGCAGTTCAAGCAAAGCAGTTAAAACCCAACTCTGGACTGTGACCCTCAACTGAACTGATTGTAGAATTATAGGTTTGACTCAGTAAGGGGGGTGATGGTCCCCCGCAGAGACCACTGCCTCCATACAGAGAGCTAGAGTTCTTCTCAGTAGTAAGCTAGAAGGGGACAGAAGCTAGAAGGGGACAGGCTTTTCTACTCAGGCTGTGGCTGTTTTCTAAAGATAAATAATTGTAAAACTTTGCACACAGTTTGTTTTGGTACACATGTAATGTATTTAGCAAATTTTAATCTTAACATTCAGTTGGACTTTGGGGTTTAAAGTAAAACTAAAGGCAAAAGTTTTTTTCACTTTGGATAGAGTAAGGGAGGGTTATACCTCCTTAGCATCTGGTTGGCTAAAGGAGACACCACCAAACAGGAAAGGGAGGGCAGCGGTTTGGAGACCAACCAGGAGAAAAAAACAGGGAACTTTACAAATTGCATAAGTCTGGACTTCCTCAACTGAAATTAGACAAAAAACAAGGTTTAATAAAGCTTTAAAGCTTTTGTAATGGATGTTTTTTTTTTTTTTTTCTAAAATAACAAACATGGAATACTTACCCGATCTGTGCAATGGTATTTACACAGAGCGGCCCGAACCTTTTCTCCTGGGGTCCCATGCTGGCTCCTCCTATTACACGTGTGCCTCCATAGTAAGCCACTTGTTATGGGGGCACATGTGTGGGCTTGCTCCTAAGCCAAGCTGTGTGCGTCCATAGACACACAAAGCACGGCTTGGCCCCACCCCCGCTCCCTCACCACAGGATTTGATTGAGAGCAGCAGGAGCCAATTGCTGTGTCCTGTAAGGAGAGAGAGAGAGAGATCAGCACCAATGCAGACGGCATAGCGCTGGATCGAGATAGTAGGTAAGTATAAAGGAAGGTGAGGGGGTGATACTACTACTGGAAATTGTTTTGACCTTATTGTAGATAAAAAATGCTCTGCCTTTAGAACCACTTTAAATACATATCACGAGAATAACCAAGTTTAATCTATAAAGCAGATTCATTTACCTCCCCGCATTTCTTTTTTTTTTTTTTTGGGGGGGGGGGGGTAAGAATTTGGTTTTTATCTATTTTATGGCTCCTTTACACGTGCCAAGGACTGATGCTCCTCTAAAAAGTGATCCTTTTGGCAGCTGTTTGACAGAAGGCGAGGAAGAAGCAATTGGGTTGATTTACTGGAGGGTTCAAAATCTGGTGCAGCCCTGCATAGAAACCAATCAGCTTCCATTTTTTTTTTTTTTTTCAAAAAACCACTTCAGCCCCGGAAGGTTTTACCCCCTTAATGACGAGGCGATTCAGCACTGCGTTGCTTTAATTGACAATTGCGCAGTCGTGTAACACTGTACCCAAATACAATTGATGTTCTTTTTTCCCCCCACAAATAGAGCTTTCATTTGGTGGTATTTGATCACCTCTGTGGTTTTTCGTTTTTGCGCTAAAAACAAAAAAAGAGCGTCAATTTTGAAAAAAAAAAAAACAATATATTTTACTTTCTGGTATAAAACATTCCCAATAAAAAAATGTAAAAAAAATCAAATTTTTTTGTATCAGTTTCTGCCAATTTGTATTCTGCTACATATTGTTGGTAAACAAAATCCCAAAAAGCGTATAATAATTGGTTTTTCGCAAAATTTATAGTGTTTACAAACTACGGGATAGGTTTATGGACTTTTTTTTTTTTTTATTAGTAATGGCAGCGATCAGCAGTTTTTATCCGGACAAATTTAACACTAAAGCCCCGTACACACGTCCCGATTGTCGGCCGAACGATCGGCCGTCTTTTGTCCAGTGCTGTCGTGTTGGTTGAAAAGTGCTCAAGACTGCACACGAATTTGTCGGCCAACAACATCCAACTTCAGAAGTGATGTCATGTGATGGTTGACTTTCCGTGTGTTTTTTCTTCTCTGAGCATGCCCAGTCTTACTCATCTGGCTTTTGTCGGCCGAAATCTGTACTGACTGACGAACAATCGGCCGTTCTGGTGACGGCCAACAAAAATTTTATAGCATGCAGACCAGATTTTGTTCGGCCGAAAAGTCGCAGTCGGTTGTCGGAAGCATCATACTAACAAGCCGACAATCAGCCGATCGGAGGTTGGCCGAACATTTACGGCCGACAATCGGTACGTGTGAACGGGGCTTAAGTGACACTTTTTGGGGACCAGTGACATTAATACAGTGATCAGTGCTAAATAATATGCACTGTTACTGTATAAATGACACTGGCAGGGATGGGGTTAACACTAGGGGTGATCAAGGGGTTAAATGTGTTCCCTATATGTGCTTTCTAACTGTGGGGGGGGGGGGTGGGTTTGGATTTAACAGAGGCACAGAGAGATCGGTGATTTAGCTTAGCTGAATCACACAATCTTTCCCTGCCTCTCTGACGGGCACAACGAGTTTTTAGGTGTCCTGGTCCTTTAACAAATTAGCACAAGAATAATACCGGCTTCCTTTGAAACATCTAAACCGCACAAATTTATCTCCCTGCAACATTTCTTTAAAAAAAGGAACAAAAAAGAAAGGACATTAATGTAGTTTATAAATGTACTTAACTTAAAACGGTGTAATTGCGTGTGAGTCCATAAATTGTCTTGGCAATACGGCGGAGTTAAATTACATTACATCTTGCAGGTGGATCCTAATTTTAGTTCAGCTCTGCGAATTGCAATTGTTTTCCGAGGCAGAGAAGGCCGCGGAGGTAACAGAGAGGGGAAAAAAATAAAAAATAAAGATAATTCAAATGTGCAATCTTATCGGCTTTATCCTTTTGATGTGATCATGTCATTAGCCAAAGCTTGCTGAACAGGCAACCTACAATTACTCAGGAGAAGAACGGCAGAAATGCTCTGAAATGTTAATGAAAAGAACTGTGGAGTCTACTTTAAAAAAAAATAAAAGAAATAAAAAAATAAAAAACAGCTAATGAATAGGATAAAGCAAGAAATTCATCTGTAATAGACAAACACAAATAAAGGACCAAAAGAAAACGCAAGTGGATGAGTAATTGTTGCTTTCGATTGCTAGACTGCTGACCATTAGCTTATATAGCAGAACCAGACACTGGGGTTTATTTAGAGTAGATTAAAGCCCTAACGGGCCATTTACACTTCTAATCAGGGCCGCTGTTAGAAATCATGGGGCCTCATACAACCCTTCTGACAGGGGCCCCCTAACTTCTCCTACACCCCACCTATGTCCCAGTGGCAGCTGGTGCTCCATGGGCTGGGGGGGGGGGGCGGCAGACGGGCCACACTAGCCCGCACACCATATCCCCCCTCGGACCACACCAGCCCGCACACCATATCCCCCCTCGGACCACACCAGCCCGCACACCATATCCCCCCTCGAACCATACCAGCTCCAGCCCGCACACCATACCCCCCCCCCCGCCCGGTCGCCAGCTCACTCACTCTGGACTGACATGTGGAGGGCAGGCAGTGGCGGCCGTTCCCCCCTCAGTCTCCTCCATAGGTTGGGCTTCCCCTGCGTCTCCTCCCTCCTCCTCCTCGTTGGCCAATAGCATGGCTTCTCCTTTCGGCCAATCAGGAAACGGGACCCGCTTCCTGATTGGGCAGGAGGATAATTTGTAAGACAATAGCGAATATTCATTCGCTATTGTCACACAACTGGGTGTGCTCAGGGCTCAGTGCTCTGCACCCCGAGCCCAGCCTTTTTTGAAGCCTATTAGAGCCTCTGGCTCTAATCACGTGCTTAAAAAAAAAACCCATTGGAATCCATGCGTCCGGTGCCCTGCATGTAGATTAGGGGGCCGGACTCATGGATGGGGGGGCGGGGGCCCCTGCGCCCCCAATGGACAGGTCGCCACTGCTATGTCCCCTGGGGTGCAGCGGAAAAGCAGCACTGACTTTATCTGCCTACAGCCTGAAAATGGAAAACAAAGTCCTTCCTCTGCTCCCACCTCCTGGGCCCCTCTGTTAACCTGATGGGGCCCAAGGAAACGTAATTTAAGCCCTGAGCTAGTAGGAGTGTGGAAGTGGTCTAGTAAAATCCATTTATTCATTTAGGCATAAATTAACTATAAAGCTGCCCTGGGCCCCCCAAGTTTAGCTGCCCTGGGCCCCCCATTTTTAGCTGATGGGGCCTGGGCCCAGTACAAGAGGACCGGCTGTACTGCCTTATCAGCAGCTCTGCTTCTAATATGCTATAAAGTGCCACAACGCACGCCATATGTTGTGTTACCAAAAAAAAAAAAAAAAGGGTTTGGTGCAATTTTAGGCACATCAGGGTGCATCAGCAGCCAAATAATTTTAAATGGGCTTTTTATTGTAATTGAATGTTATTAAAAATGACCTTTCCTTTTCAATCTGCAGCTGTTGTAATTTTCTGAAAATGCAATATGGCGACATGGAGGTGTTCTGTACACAGAATGTATACTGACCACACCCCAGAAACATAATTTCCTGCTTCTGTGATTGGCTCACTGATTTTCCCAGAAGTCTGCACTAAGATACAAGTCAGATTTCTGGCATCCCCTGCAACAAAAATGTCATTTTTAGGGGAGATACTCCCACTAGGAACACGTCTAAAGGGATGCAGGCCCAGCAGCTTTCTTCATTAGTGCTCTGCAGCTGCCACAGCTGATAGATAATTATGAAACCACTCCCATTAGACCCACTCAGCACAGAGACACAGAGGAATACACAGGGATTACTTCAGAATAACAAAATGTAGGAATCTGCAACAAAGGTAGTTAAAATCCTTGTAATGTACAGAGATCACCCAGAGGGGAATGTTTTTTTTTCTCAACAAAAGTGGAGTTACGCTTTAAATTAGTTGTAAAGCTTTAAGGTTCTTCATCCTAATGCATTCTATGTATTATCCACATGCCGCCAGGCCATGTACCTGGTACGTTATTTGACTTCAAGTAGTTGTCCCGGTGTGATGCCTGCAGCTGATGGTACCGTTTTTTAGAAACCGACAGTTGGTTCTCTTGTAACAAAAACCAATGTGGCTAAGCAGCCACTCGGTTGTTATTACAAGCAGCAGGAGGGGACGTCCACCCCCCGGCCCTCCCACCACCTTCTGCCGCTCACCAGGGCTCTCCTATCCCACACGGAGACCCGAGCTACCAACAGCGAGTTCGCTGGCTGACTGGAGACCTGAACAAAGCCGGAATCGGCTTTGATCCACTCTTGAATGTAGTAACCCAGAAGCGAACATCGTGACATCACTTCCTGATTACTGTCATCCTAACGGCGCCAATTTTAAAAAATCAAAAGCATTTACAAACGCAGATCTTGGCATTTTGAATGCCTTCAATGGCAAAGGAGGGATTTGGTGTCTTATACTGTAGACCCCAGATCCCTTGATAAAGATTACCGATGGTTAGGTCTCTTGTAATAGTAACCAATGCACCTAAGAAGCAGCTCGGTAGTTATTACAAGCAGCAGGAGGGGACATTCCCTCCCCACCACCTTCCGCTGCTAGCCTGGGCTCTCCCTTCCCACCGGGAAACCCTGGCTAGAGACCCGAACAAAGCTGGAATCGGATTTGATCGGGTCTCGGATGTAGTAACCCAGAAGCAACGTCATGACACATTACTGGCATCCCAGCAATGCCAGTTTTAAAAAAGTATTCAAAAATGAAGATCTTGGCGTTTTGAATGCCTTCAAGTGCAAAGAAGGGATTTGGGGTCTCATAGACCCCAGATCCCTCTATAAAAATTACCTGTGACGTGCCTATTGCTGTCACACGGATGTTTACGTTTCTTGTGACAGCAATAAAAGTGAACAAACAAAAGAAAAATATAAAGCAACATTGTAAAAATAAAAAATAAATAATATAAATTAATTATTAAAAAACCTGTCTGAATTTTAATTGGGACCGAAATGAATTGCACATGTCTATTCTGCACTCCTGTAACCTGTTTTCAGCCAGCAGCTGGCTAAAGCCTACTAACAGCTGACGTTACTCAGCTGGCCCAAGCCCTGGAAAGATCCTGACTTTAAAGTCAGGATCCACCCAGATTCCTGGACCAGCTGCTGGCTCAGCCTCTCAGCGAGCCTCTGGGGGACTGAGCCAGTCACACCCACCCCTTCACAGCCTGGCGCTCCAGTGAGCACTGGAGAGGCAGAGCAGAGAGCCGGTGAATACCGAGAACTGAGTGATCAGCGGTCTTTGATAGTTCAGTTCTCAGTCTTAGAAGCAGCGGGAGACAAATGCAGCATCGGGCAAATACTGCATCCACCTAGGTGAGTATTTTTTTTTTTTTTTTTTAGAGTAAAACTGCCGCGGGCGGTTGGCAAGTGGTTAAGTGGGAAAACCTTTTGGTCCAGAAGTGGTTAAAATAGTGTTTCACAGTGCTAAACCTTTCATCCAATTTCTAAATTGCTGCATTTGTGAATTTCAAAAGCCAATATAAAGGAATAGTAGTGGTAAAAAAGCACTTGTGGGTTTAACTAATAATTATTTTTATATATATTTAATTCTCCTTTAACCTCCCTGGCGGTATTCCAGAGTGTGGCTCGGGATGGAATTTCAGTGCCATTAGCGGTAACCCCGAGAAGTTGCTGGATCGTGGAAGAGGTTACTTACCTTGTCCCCGGGATCCCGTGATGTGTTCCTGCAGCATACGATGGCCGGATCTTCCGCCTGATGCTCTTTTCCCCCGGCTTCCGTCTCCTGCGAGCGCCATGTCGCAGGGGGGTGGAACTGGCGGCAAATTTGAAAAATAAAACACACTGATATATTGTAATCCTATTGGATTACATCACTAAATAAAATAAATTGACATTAGTTTGCCCCCCAGTTCCCTTGCCTGCAGTTTTACTGTACTTTGTATATATATATATATATACAAACATATATATATGCGTATATATGTATGTATATATATATATATATATATATATATGTGTGTGTGTGCGTGTATATATATATATATATATATATATATATATATATATATATGTACATATACACACACGTATACATATATATGTATATACAGTATATATAAATAAATACACACACACACATATATATATATATATATATATATATATGTGTGTGTGTATTTATTTATATATACTGTATATACATATATATGTATACGTGTGTGTATATGTATATATATACACACACACATATATATATATATATATATATATATATATATATATATATATATATATATATATATATATATATATATATACGTGTTTATGTATGTATATATATATGTGTGTGTGTGTGTGTATTTATTTATATATACTTTATATATATATATACACAGACATACATATATATAATGTACATATACACACACGTATACATATATATGTATATACAGTATATATAAATAAATACACACACACACACACATATATATATATATATATATATATATATATATATATATATATATATATATATATATATATATATATATATATATATATATATATGCATACACACGTATATGTATACATATATATATATATATATATATATATATATATATATATATATATATATATATATATATATATATATATATATATATATATTTATTTATATTTGTAAAATATATATATATATATATATATATATATATATTTATAAAATATATATATATATATATTTATCATAACCGAGATGTTACAAGAACGCACAGTGAAACAAAATCATATGTAAATAGTTGGTTTGGGCTGCTCGTCCTTAAGAATTACATGCAAAATAATGGTACCACTTTCATCACCTAAAATCGGAAACAATCATACCGTCAGAGAGGTTAAGGGGGTGGGGCAGGGGGTGTGTCCTATGCCTAAATACTTTTGATTATTAGGTGTCACTGACACCCATCTCAAAAAGTTGGGAGGTATGCTAGTATGCGATGCATTATGACTTTACCTTGCAGGGGAAAAAAACATCCAGCGGTATACAACCGCTTTAAGAACCCCATACTTCTCTTCTAACATTTCATTTTTTTATCACAAATGTTTTATTTATTTCCAAGACACCAGAGATCCCAAGCATACAGGTTGCTGTGCTATAAAACCTACTTAGGATACTGGTATCCGGTATATAAGCTTTAAAACAGCCCATTAAACGATTAGCGCTCAGTCTTAATGCAATTAAGAAACCTGATTAGACTTTTTTTTTTAAGCAAAGCCCCCACATCCCATTAAGAAGTATTATCCGAAATCCACAGGATGTGATCCCGTACGTCTGACCATACATTACACAACAATTTATTCGCTATCTGCTTTTCTGCACAGCGTCCAACATTGCAGCAGCTGTAGCCGCGCGCCTGCGATGTAACCCTTCCATAGTGGAACAGCCACAGCGACATTCTAAATGGAAGACGGAGAGGAAAGCCAAAAAAAAAAGAACAGCCGGGTGTAGTAAAGAGATCTGGGAGAATTACAAATCCTGGAATAAAAACACGGCGGGAGTCTGTTCTCGGGAGATTTGTGAACAGGGGGATAGAGCTGAGGAAAATCTCCATCACACTGCAGTGAGGAAATATAGGATAAAAGATTAGGGATGGGAAATTGGCTGTGACCGGCTCTGATTTCAAACCTTACTGCTTGCGCAGCCAGTCTGATTGTAATTTACGGCTCCCCTCGTGCCAGCCCAAAATTCTTGGTCAATGGGTAGAGTAACGGGCGGGGGGGGGGGGGGGGGGTTTAAAAAAAAACCATAAAGCTGAACTCCAGGCAAACAGCTAAATATACAGATTATATACTTATATCGGAGCTGTTGTACCTGCTGAAAGAGTTGTATTTCTGTCTATCCCGTCTTGAAATTTACACAGCTCTGCCACAGAGCACAACCTTGTCTGGTAGGGCAGGGGAACCATTTACAGGTATGAGGATAAGCAGTACAATGATGAGCTCATCTCTTTGTCACTTTGGTCTCTCCTCCTATTAGCATGGTCATTGATTGTAGAACCACTGCCAGGGGAGGACTGGGGCAGGGGGGCAACTGCCCCCCCCCCGAGCTGCTCTCATTCTCCCATAAAATGTCTGCACTGCTTCTGCCACAGACATGCCTAAAGGATTCCTGGTGAAGAGAAGTAAAAAGTCCCCGCAACTGACCTACTGAGTGAGGGATGAAGACAAGGAGAGAGTACAGGCCTCCTCCCCCCCCCCCCCAGCATGGATGGTGTAAACTGTGTCTGAGCAGAGGCCGGTTCCATGCCCCACTGGAGACTCTCCTCCCTCAGGCAGCCCCAACCCAGCTGTCCCAGCTCCCCCCAACTTCCCCCTGCTGACCTGGTCGGGAACCCGGATTCAGCTGGTAAGTAGAGAGTACCTGGAGCGAAGCTTTAGCCTGGAATGGGAGGAGGGGAGGATTGGGAGGAGCCCGGGAAGAGGGAGAGTGGTAGGGGGGCCAAGTCGCTGCACCATGGGCCGAAAGTTGCCAGTCAGCCCCTGACCACTGCGCATCTTCTTCCTCTCGCAGTCTATGCTCTGCTGTACAGTAGTCTGATGATAAGTCAAATCCAGATACTTACACTGCTTGCATTTAAAAATAAATTGATAGTTCAACTTTACAAAAAAAAAAAAAACTGCCTATGCTGATAAGGGGCATTAGTAAGCGCTGGTTCACACAAATGCGATGACAGACATCACATGTGATTCAGAGCGCACTGCTCTGCAAATCACATGTGATGTCTGTGCGATGCCAATTCAGTCATACAGATTGCATGGTTGAATTTACATCGGATTCGGACACAACTCGCACAGGACCCCTTTTATGGGTCCCCACCAGAATCGGGTGTGAACACCCATGCAATTCGATTCCTGTCCGAACTGACAGTTCGCATTGCATTATGCGAACTGATCTGGGGGTGTCATTAACTTTGTATTTACACCCCCTCAGTGATTCGCATATGGCAGCGTGAATTGCCTGCGAGTTGAATGTGATGTGGGAACGCAGTGGATTTGCAGGGTTCCTGCATCGTATATATGTGTGAACAGGGACTAACTCAAAACAAACTGTTCAGCTTTGACCAAAGTTTAATAATGACAGAAATCTGACTTTTATCTTAGGCAGACTTCTGGGAAAATTGGTGAGCCAATCACACAGTTGATAAAGCCTCAGTGACAACTTAACCGCTTGCCGACCGCCGCACGACTATTTACTGCGGCAGTCAGCCCCTCACAGGCAAAGCGACGTAGGGCTACGTCGCTAGCCTGTGAGGCTCTAGGGAGCGAGCGCGCGCCGCCGGATGCGCGCTCCCGCACGGTCACAAACCCCCCCGCGCATGTGCCCGACGGACCCGATCGTCCGTTACACCGGAAGAAAGGCAGGTGGCTAATGTAAACAAAGCCGCCTGTCATTCTTCCTTGTGTAAGAATGGAGATCACACGGTTCTACTATGTAGGACCGTTGATCTCTGTTCTTACACTAGTAGCCAAAGCCAATCACAGTTAGAAACACTCCCCTAGGACACACTTAACCCCTCCCTCTCCAATACAGTTAACTCCTTCACTGCCAGTGTCATTTTTACAGTAACAGTGCATATGTATAGCACTGATTACTGCAGTAATGTCACTGGTAACCCCAAAAGTGTCAAAAATGTCAGTCAAGGGTCCGATCTGTCCGCCGCAATGTCGCAGTACCGAAAAAAAATCGCAGATCGCCGCCATTACTCGTTAAAAAAAAACAACAAAAATGACAAAAATCTTTCCCTTTGTTAGTAAACGCGATAACTTTTGCGCAAACCAATCAAAATACGCTTTTTGCGATTTTTTTTACCAAACATACAGTATGTAGCAAAAAACAAATTGGCCGAAAATGTTAAAAAATTTTGATTTTTACATTTTTTTGGGGGGAATTTCATATAAAAAAATGTGAAAAATATTGTTATTTTTGCAAAATTGACGCTCTTTTTTTGTTTATAGCGCATGATAAAAAAATCGCACAGGTGATCAAATACCACCAAAAGAAAGCTCTGTTTGTGGGGAAAAAAAGGACGTCAAATTCATTTAGGTACAGCGTCGCACGACCGTGCAATTGTCCATTAAAGTCACGCAGTGCCGAATCGCAAAATAGGCCCTGGTCAGGAAGGGGGTAAAATCTTCCGGGGCTTAAGTGGTTAACGCCTGTTCTTGTTGTAAGCGCTAAGTCCACTGCAAAGGGCTTTGCTACTCTGCGTCACACACATCTGCTTTATTTAGCAACAACTTTGGGTCGCACAGCAGTGTGCGTCTTGCAGGTGATTTTCACATCGCACAGTTGATAATGCTTACAACAAGAACAGGCGTTAACTTGTCACTGAGGCTTTATCAACTGTGCGATGTAAAAATCACCTGCAAAACAAATAGAGCTTTCTTTTGGTGGTATTTGATCACCTGTGCGATTTTTACTTTTTTGCGCTATAAACAAAAAAAGAGCGACAATTTTGAAAAAATAACAATATTTTTCCCCGACTCCCACAGAGGGTCCTCTTCAGAAGCCGCTTACAGGGGGGCCTAGGGGTCCCCCTGCTTTGGAGATACTACCAGGCAGCCCAACTGGCACAATTCTCGGTGGTATATGCTATGGGGGGCAGACCGGATTGGGTTGATATGGAACGACAATCGGTCCCTAATCACACCATAGATTACTTGGTTTGGGCTCCTCTAAGTAGGAGACCTCCTGTATTGGCACCTTCCCTCTCTCACTCATTAGCGCTGTGCGATAGACTATATACACATCCTACACTTATCTCGGCTCACAAACCCCTGACACATATTTTTAACAATCCGGACTTTGTTCCGGGACTAAACATAAGGGCTTTTCGATGGTGGACCAACAAGGGACTATTCAGGATAGGACACTTCCTCTCACCTCAGGGCCCCTTGTCAGTCGCACACTGTACGAGTAAGCTTGATATGCCTTCCTCAGAAAAATTTAGGTTGCACCAGATTAGACATTTCCTATCATCTATGGTCGCAGGTTCAGATGTTGAACCCCGGGCCACTTCATATGAATGCTGGTAGGCACAAGCTCAAGTCCAGAGGGGAGGTATTTCGTTGATTTACAGGGCTTTGATCGACTCACCTGACAAGCCCGGTTACGCCCTTTCCTGGGAAAGGGATCTGGAGCTATCGTGGGAACCGGACACCTGGAACTCCATTTTCCGGAGGGCTTTTAAAGGTATCTTGAATATGTCTCTAGTTGAAGCTAATGTTAAGATTATTACGCGTTGGTACCTTGTTCCCACCCGTCTAGCCAGAATGTACCTGGGGACTGATCCTCTTTGCTTTCGCGAGTGCGGACATCAGGGTTCCTTGCTCCATATTTGGTGGGAATTCCAGCGTATCCGTAGTTTTTGGAATAAATTGTTTAGTCTGATCCGCAAAGTTACTGGGCTTCCGGCTCCCAGGACCCCGGAAGTAGCGCTGCTTCATGGCTCTGGTGTAAAAGGGCCCAGAACCAGTTTGAAGCTCATGCATTTCATGTTGTTGGGGGGGAAGCTTACCTTGGCTCGGGCTTGGAAGTCCCCCTCGGTCTCAATGGGGGCGACCAAACGCAAAATCTCTTGGATCATGACCCAGGAGAAGATGGTCAGCATCTTCCGTGACAAGCAAGCGGAATTTGAAGCAGTATGGGAACCCTGGCGTCTGTACATCTCACCTCCCTCATCCTAATTGTCTGTGTTTTGTATTTTCTCCACCCGATCCCTTCTTGCATCCACTCCAGCATCTCCATCCTTTCTCCTATACCCTTTCTCTTCTTGTGTTCTTTCCTTCTTTTCCTTTCCTTTTCTTCCTTTCAGATATTCCATACTTCCTCCTTTCTTGTGGCTTATAGGGTATCTACCTCTCTCAGGACCTATATCTTCAGAGGGTGATTATATGCAACCCCAGTTCATAAGATTCAGGGGGGTTCCCCTTCCTGGTTTACAGAGGGCGTTTGTAACTTACATGGAGGTCCACGGTTATATTTTTCTGTGCTTTGCTTGCGGGCTGGGATTCTGTTCTGATCCCCTTGTTGCCATTGTTTTCATTACAAAGTCCCTTCCCGAGTGGGCTCTGTATATGACACATTGTATACCTTTCTTATGCAATATTTCCTGAGATTGTATGTTATTAATCTACATATGTCTTCCAAAATAAAAAACTTTTGCAAGTAAAAAAAAAAAAAAAATAACAATATTTTTCACATTTTTTTTATATAAAATTCCCCCCCAAAAAAATTTTAAAATCAAAATTTTTTTAACATTTTAGGCCAATCTGTTTTCTGCTACATATTTTTGGTAAAAAAAAAATCGCAATAAACGTATTTTGATTGGTTTGCGCAAAAGTTATGGCAGCTACTAACTACGGGAAATTTATGTCATTTTTATTGTTTTTTTTTTTTTAACTAGTAATGGCGGCGATCTGGCGGCGATCTGCAATTTTTTTTGCGGGACTGCGACATTGCGGCCGACAGATCGGACCCCTAACTGACATTTTTGACACTTTTGGGGGTACCAGTGACATTACTACAGTAATCAGTGCTATACATATGCACTGTTACTGTAAAAATGACACTGGCAGGGAAGGGGTTAACTTTATTGGTGATCAAGGGGTTAACGTATGCCTGGTGCTTACTGACGTGTGTGGGGGGAGGGGACTGTGTGACACAGGCACAGATCTCAGGTTCAGCTATGCTGAATCCTGTAATCTGTCCCTGCCTGTCACATAGGAGATCCGCCTGCTTTGTTTACAAGGGGGCGGATCTCCTCATTCGATCCCCGACGATCGGGGAAGAGCGGCGGTGATCACCACCTCTCCTCCCCTGGACCGACTCCCACTGTGTCTGACTACAGCGGGAGCGAGCCTCCGGCGGCGCACGCGCGGCGCCCACAAGGGGAGGAGTCCAGCGACATAGGTCTACGTCGCTGAACGATAACGAACCACTTTGCCGCAGTACGCTCCATGTGAGCGGTCGGCAAGGTGTTAACATTTGGAAATTATTTAAAGAGTCTTTTTAATAATTTGATGAAGATTTTTCTTTTGTTTGTTCACTTTGCCACATTTGATTCGAAAAAAAAAAGAAAAGTTTTTGATTCGACCAATTAAAAATGTATCGATTCGAACATTTTTAATCCAAAAAATTAGTAAATTTGAAGAAAATTTGAAAAAGACATAAAACTAATTCCGAATACAAATTGAACGAATCAACAGAATTTAAAGCGGAGTTCCGGCCACGGAGGTGAAATTTAGCTAAAAATACCCCCGGGACAGTCAGGGCTAGTACATTCCACAATGGATAGCCTCTGTACTGTCCCAGGTCGCACTTACCTTTTAGAAGATATACTTACCTTGAAAATTTCTTCTCCAGCGCTGCCATCTCGGATGTGGGCCGCTGAAGCCAGCGTGTCCTCTTCTGCGTGCTATTCCGTGTCCTCTTCTCCGAGAATGCGCCTGCACCGGCCCCGCTCGTCACTTCCGTCATCCCTCCACAGCTTCTGGGCATGCCCAGAAGCTGTTTAGCAGGGAATGAGGCGCCCGCCCCGGAAGTGACGAGCGGGGTCGGTGCAGGTGCATTGATTCCTGGGAGCGATGACGTTCAGCTCCCAGGAATCAATGCAAAGTTGAAGTGACGGTGCGGGCCGTGGCCGCAGAGGGATGTGGAAGAAAGGTAAGTATATTTTTCTTCAATAACAAGGTAAGTAAACAAAAAAAAAATTGTAACTATCCATTTGTTTTTCAGGTGACCAAGAGCAAGCGGATTGGCCCAAAATCGAGTATTTGTCGATTTTGTGGCCGGAACTCCGCTTTAACTAAACAAAATACCTAAAATTAAGGAATCCAAATGAAACAAAATTTGAATCTAAATTTGAATTTGAATTCTAGTTTAATTCAAACTGTAAACATATTTCTGAAATCAAGGACTGTGTGTGTTATTAAAGTACTATTTGGAAATAATGCTGTTTTTGTTAAGCCAAAGATGATTTAAAGAGTCATTGTAATTATTTGATGAAGATTTTTCTTTTGCTTGTTCACTTTGCCACATTAGAATCTAAAAAAAAAAAATTTTTGATTCAACCGATTTAAAATGCATTGATTCGAACGTTTCGAATAAAAAAAATCAGTAAATTTGAAGAAAATTCCAAATACGAATCCCGAATACTAATTGAACTAATAAACTGAATTTTACTAAACTAAATACCTAGATTAACCTAGATTAACGAATCTAAATGAAACAAAATTCTAATTAAAATTTGAATTAGAATTCCAGTCGAATTAGAATTATAAACATATTTCTGAAATCAGGACTGTGTGTGTTATTAGAGTACTATTTGGAAATAATGCTGTTTTTGTTAAGCCAAAGATGACTTAAAGAGTCATTGTAATCATTTGATGAAGATTTTTCTTTTGTTTGTTCACTTCGCATTTGAATACCAAAAAAAACTAAAGTTTTTGATTCGACCAATTTAAAATGTATCGATTCAAACATTTGGAATTTAGAAAATTTGAAAAAGACATAAAACGAATCCCGAATACGAATTGAACGAATCAACCAAATTTACCTAAACTAAATAACTAGATTAACGAATCGAAACGAAACAAAACTAATCTTTTCGTCATGCACATATCTAAGTATCTGTAATCAGAATACATATTTTCCCGGTCATGCCTATATAAGAAATCTTTATTAGATAAGGCCATAGGCCGGGTTTTATTGTACAGATCAGGTACATCCACTGCATGTGTTACTTCATCCCATTATATTATAATTTGTGTTGTATCTCACACATTTTCGCTCTTCAGGATACCTCTATTTTCTCTATTTTCTCTATTTTTTTCTATTTTCTCTATTTTTTTCTATTTTCTCTATTTTTTTCTATTTTCTCTATTTTTTTCTATTTTCTCTATTTTCTGACTGCCAATCATTTTGAATCTTTATGCGTTTTCTATTGAGGCGAGAAGAAAAAAGGTGATAAAATAAGAGCACTCAAATTGATTATAAAATAATTGTTATGTAAAAAAAATACAGATTCATATGATCTAAATGCTTACCATAGCTGAACAAATAGTTCATGGGGAAAAAAAATAATGACTCCAGATCTGTGCCGTATTCATGTATGTGACCTGACTCTTCTAATGAGAAAATCGTTGTTAGATGAACTAACACAGTTAAGCCCCGTTCACATAGGGGCGATCCGACTTCGGGTGGCGACCTCCGAGATCGCGGTGCGAGCAGCGTCGCGACCTCGGAGCGGCTGCCACGGACTTCATAACATTGAAGTCTATGGCGGTCGCCTCCTGGTCGCCCCAAAGAAGCTCCGGACCCTTTTTCTAAGTCGGAGCGACTTGTGTCGCTCCTATTAGAACGGGTCCGCAGCTTCCCTATGGAAGGCGACCTGTGAGGCGACCAGGTCGCCTCACAGGTCGCCTCTATGTGAACGGGGGCTTAAAGCGGTATTAAACTTAAAAGTAAACATCTATTATATTGGAGCTCAGCATATCTTATATGTGATGGCTGTGTTCGGTTTTTATTTTAGACTTTTTTATTCCTTTATTTTTTTTACCTGGTGATCTGGCCAGTAAGTCTGTTGTTTCTCAGACACAGCTGATGACTGATCAGTGTACCGGCCTGCTGCCAGTACCATGTGACTGCTGTGACCAATCACAACAGATTCCATGATGATGGTAAACAATAACAAAGAGAGAAACAGGTGCCTCTGAGTAAAGACTGTAGTTTTAATTGGCAAACAATAGTAAAAACTTACATCAAGGTAAGTGATAGTAGACAAGGTAGGTCCTTCCGGTGTCCGTGTGGAGGCTTGGGGGAGTCACCGCTGAGGGTCTGTTGTCATCTAAATTCTTCCTGTTCCTGTCCGGCAGAAAATGGAGAGGTGTCACAGGAGTGAAACTGAGGCTAGGACCGCAGGATGGAATGCAGGGTGACTGTGTTAGCCGTCCACAGGATCTTCCGGCGTGATGACGACGCGTTTCCGAGCATGCGCACTGCGGTGGAATACCAGCGCGCACTCCTTTATCAAATCACACGGTCACCCTGCGTTCCATCCTGTGGTCCTAGCCTCAGTGATTGCGGCGGACAGCACCACGCGACGTAGGGCTACATCATTTCACGCAGAAGAGCCAGCCTGCTGCAGTTAATGTGCAGCGGGCGGTCAGGAACCTGTTAAACAATGTCTTTTATATCTGCCCGGATTTTTGATTTTTTTTTTTTTTTTAATACAGTAACACATATTAGTAAGATGTTTTACATACAGCCGATCACATGAAACAATCCCTTTACAAAGATTATAGATCCAGTGTAAATTAGCCCAGGGTATAAATACACAGTCACCAACTATTTAGACATCACTAGGAATTCCAGGCGTATAAAAAAAAAGCTAAAACAAAATGTCAGCGTAGCTCAGGGCACCATGGGACTCTTCCTTTCCTCTAATTCCCATTGCCAATTACACAGTATTAATGTGGAGAGAGGCATTCTGCAAACATAGTTAACCTGCAAATGAGCTTGTATTACAGACGTCTCTCCCTCCCCGCTATATCTGAAGAGACAGGAGAGGCAATCAGGAAAGTTCCATAGGTTGATCAGATATCAGTGTCATTACTTGTATCTAGGCATGACAATCAACTTAGTGGCGTAGCTGTATCAACAACTGGAAATAACTAAGCCGAGAAGTAGAGAAATAAATATGAACACATGCTGTATATATATATATATATATATATATATATATATATATATATAGTATCTCACAAAAGTGAGTACACCCCTCACATTTTTGAAAATATTTTATTATATCTTTTCCTGTGACAACACTGAAGAAATGACACTTTGCTACAATGTAAAGTAGTGAGTGTACAGATTGTATAACAGTGTACATTTGTTTTCCTCTCAAAACAACTCAACACACAGCCATTAATGTCTAAACCGCTGGCAACAAAAGTGAGTACACCTCTAAGTGGAAACGTCCAAATTGGACCCAAAGTGTCAATATTTTGCGTGGCTACCAATATTTTCCAGCACAGCCTTAACCCTCTTGGGCATGGAGTTCACCAGAGCTTCACAGGTTGCCACTGGAGTCCTCATTCACTCCTCCATGACGACATCACAGAGCTGGTGGATGGTAGAGACCTTGCGCTCCTTCACCTTTCCTTTAAAGATGCCCCACAGAGGCTCAATGTGGTTTAGGTGTGGACACATGCTTGACCAGCCCATCACCTTTACCCTCAGCTTCTTTAGCAAGGCAGTGGTCATTTCGGAGGTGTGTTTGGGGTCGTTATCATTTTGGAATACTGCCCTACGGCCCAGTCTCTGAAGGGAGAGGATCATGTTCTGCTTCAGTATGTCACAGGACATGTTGGTATTCATGGTTCCCTCAATGAACTGTAGCTCCCCAGCACTCATGCAGCCCCAGACCATGACACTCCCACCACTGTGCTTGACTGTAGGCAAGACACGATTGTCTTTGTATTCCTCACCTGGTTGCCACCACACACGATTGAACACCGTCTGAACCAAATAAGTTTATCTTGGTCTCATCAGACCACAGGACATGGCTCCAGTAATCCATGTCCTTAGTCTGCTTGTCTTCAGCAAACTGTTTGCGGACTTCCTTGTGCATCATCTTTAGAAGAGGCTTCCTTCTGGGATGACAGCCATGCAGACCAATTTGTTGCAGTGAGCGGTGTATGATCTGAGCACTGACAGGCTGACCCACCCCTTCAACCTCTGCAGCAATGCTGGCAGCACTCATATGTGTATTTCCCAAACACAACCTCTGGATATGACGCTAAGTGCATGCACTCAACTTCTCTGGTTGACCATGGCAAGGCCTGTTCTGAGTAGAACCTGTCAACACTGTATGGCCTTGGCCACCATGCTGCAGCTCAGTTTCAAGGTCTTGGCAATCTTCTTATAGTCTAGGCCATCTTTATTTAGGGCAACAATTCTTTTTTTCAGATCCTCAGAGAGTTCCTAGCCATGAGGTGCCATGTTGAAATTCCAGTGACGAGTATGATAGAGTGAGAGCGATAACACCAAATTTAACACACCTGCTCCCCGTTCACCTGAGACCTTGTAACATTAATTAATCACATGACACCCAGGGAGAGAAAATGGCTAACTGGGCCCAATTTGAACATTTGCACTTAGGGGTATACTCACTTTTGTTGCCAGCGGTTTTGACTTTAATGGCTGTTCGTTGAGTTATTTTGAGGAGACAGCAAATATACACTGTTATACAAGCTGTATACTCACTACTTTACATTGTAGCAAAGTGCCATTTGTTCAGTGTTATCACAAGAAAAAAAATGTGAAGGGTGAACTCAATTATGTGAGATACTGTATATATATATATATATATATATATATATATATATATATAGGAGCTATTCCTCCTTTATCCTTCTTAAAAAATATCTGTACTTTTGGTACCAGTTGTCTATATAGTGGTCGTTAACCTCAGAAATGAAAGGCTATCTGCATGAATCATTTCTAATAAATTTTCTTGACACCAAGAGAAAAATGGTGACAGGGGGAGCTCCAGCTGATTGACAGCCTCAGCTCTGCTCCTGTGTGCTGTGTGGAGGAGTCAGTCTCTTCCCTCCAATCAGCTCTCAGAGTTCTCCTCACTAAGCTTTGCAGTGTGCAATTTCATCTCTCAGCTCCCTTTTTTCTGACAGCTCAGACAAGCTTTATAAATTCTGGACTTTGAACAGATGTAGAGAAGAGAAGACTGCAGATAAATAGGTACAACTTATGTAGGAGGATTTGTTTAATATCTGTGCATCACCTGAAGATAGTCACATCACTGGGTATATGTAAAGATTTACAACCACTTTAAGGCATGTCCAAACCTCCTGAGCAAGAGTCTATCTGGTCCAATATTTATCTTGGTCCCTGAGCCAGTGACCTTTAATATGTGTAGCACAACCTTCTTGCATTAGTACCTACTGGATCCTTTTCACCCTGGTCATGCAAACTTTTACCCCCTTTCATTCCAAAGAGAAGAGCCAGACTCTACAGCATGCATTCTCAACCAGGGTTCCTCCAGAGGTTGCTAGGGATTCCTTGAGTTGTGGTTAGTTGATCTTGTTATCTGATGGTGCTTTCATAGTTCCAGGTCCATTGCCACCAGAGCCAGTAGCATGACACCAATGATGACTGTAGGGATGGCATTCTAACCACCACTGTAAGAGGGCATTCCTTTCACTGACCACTAATGTAAGGGGCATTTTCCTTGAAGGACAAATGCTAGTAGGGGTTCATGGACACCTGAACATTATTTCAAGGTTTCCTCTGGGGTAAACAGGTTGAGAAAGGCTGTTCTACAGGACTGCTGAACGTAGAGTTACCCATAAGGATAGATGTGGAGGACCTGGCAGGGGTATTTTTTGAAGCAATGCTATGCTTTTCTGGGCAGTTAGCTACAATAAGGACAGAGGTAAGTATCGGACCAGGGTGAGAGTATGCTTTAAAAGACAATGGAATCAATTTACTAAAACTGGAGAGTGCGAAATCTGGTGCAGTTCTGCCTAGAAACCAATCAGCTTCCAGTTTTTTTTTTTTCGTTTGTCAAAGCTTAAATTGAACAAGCTGAAGTTAGAAGCTGATTGGCTACCATGCACAGATGCACCAGATTTTGCACTCTCCAGTTTTAGTAAATCAACCCCAATGTGTTCAAAAGGCACAGGTACATAGTTACATAGTATATAAGGTTGAAAAAAACCAATCCAGTTGTCTTTTAAAGGATAAATTTATTCTAAATCCCAATGCCACCCACCCAAGGTGCTTACTTACCTCTACAGGAAAGCAGCATCTTCCTTTGGTGTTTAGATCCTCAGACCTGAACTATTTTATGGAGCTGACAGAGCCTGCACAGTAACACCCCATGGATTTGAATAGGGCTGTTCTCCAACGCTAGAGATTCTACGGCTATGGTCCTATTAAACTCAATGGAGAGTTATTGTACATATGTGGCCTGCCCTGAGATGATCTCAAGCCTAGAGCAGAGTTCTGCAAAATGACCAATGTCACCATTTATTGGCCAAATTTTAATGAAACTGAGCTGCTAAAAAATCGAAATGAAAGTATGTAGGACGTGTCTACAAAAGACCTCTTTCTCTCTTCATCTAACTAACATAGGGAGTGGTAATCTGTTTGTTGGAAGATGGGGGTAGGGTGGTCACACCACGTCCTCCATATTTACCTCCTCTTTGGGAGCCAAGCAAGGGTCACATGAGAGGCCTACCCCCGGGGGAGTTTCTGGGATACGCTAGGCACCTTTGACAGGATCACTTTACTACATGTGGGGTACCTTTACTCTTGTGCCATCTTTATCAATGCCCTGGGACAGGGCTGAGGCTGAAATGGGGTAATATTCAACCTTAAGGCGGACCTCTACTTTTAGAGATGAACGTATACCATGTACACTTGCACTGCAACTGTTCTCATGTGAACTATCAGGTCCCGTGACAATACCTTCTCCTTAACCTTCATTTAGGAGGGACACGCTGAGCTTTGCCAGCAACCACCTGTCGAGCTTTTTCCACTATCATTCCCCAATAGCAGAGTGGGCCCTGCCATTCACTCATGCAAGCTCTACATATGCACTTTTTTTTTCTGAAATTATACTTTCTGTCCAATGCTGCATCTCCCAATGTCTCTAAGACTGAGAACGAAGCGATCAAACACTGCTGATTGCTTGATTTTCATTGCTCCATGAGTAGAGAGCTGGTTTCTCACCTCTGTCTGCCCTCGCTCAATGGAGCATTGGACTGTGGAGGGGGTGGGAGCAGCTGACTCAGGCTCTCAGCAGATTGCTGAGAGGCGGAACCAGGTGCCAGTCAAGGCTCCTGAGTGGATCCCGACCATATAGTGGCAATCTTTCCTCAGCCTGGATTGACTCTGTGATGTCAGTCAACAGCGGGCTTCAGCCTGCTGTCAGCTGAAAACGGGTCACAGTAGAGCATAACAAACTGTACTCCTGTGATCCACAGGAGAAGTACAGCCAAACAAGCTTTGATTGTACTTCTCCTTTAACTCTTGAAATTTTATACCTCTGTACAGGATGGGAGACCTCTGCGGTGCGAATCCACTCCCATTGCTGTTGGAGACAAAACACTGGCAGAACGAGTGCCAACAACATCTCCCTCACTGCTAGAGGCTGTTCCACCTCTAACAGGTCCACAGGCTGCTTATTAAACTTTCGTTATCCTACGTAACCACTGGTGTGTTCTTTCTCCTTTATTTCCATACTGATGTCTTCATATCCCCAGTTCTTTAGTGGCCTGAACCACTAATGCCGGTTACTTGCATTACACCCCTTTGAGTAACTTCAGACCAGGTGGGAGCAAAGTTTCAAAAAATGTACTTAGAAAAGTGCAAAAGGCATTACAAAGTTCTGCTTTTAAAGACATAATTCATCCTTACATCCTTAACCTTAACTCAGGCTGTGTGCTGCCCTGGCATACCTGCAAAGTTAGTGTCCATGTAATTACAGAGTCCATCAGAGGCATTCTCCAGCAGCTGGTGTCTTCAGGGCATACTCCAAGGTCTGGTGACTTTACATCCAGATTGTTAAGGGCAACATCATTCTGCTTCTCACGTGTATTGTACTCTGTTTCACTCCCTTAAGGGTAAATTATCAGCTCTCTTTTCCTCTCAGGCCTATTACAAGCCCTCAACCCCTTGGATCACCCCTGGGTCTGTGCTCCGGACCACAGTCCCTCCTATATAACACAGGATCAGTGAGTTAGATACAAAGAAAAACCCACCAAAAAAACAAAGAACCTGGAAAGCATCAACTCCTACCCTCCTGTCTGGAACAGCACCTAACTAGCTAATTTCAACCCTCTTACATGTAGTCCATGGAGCGAGTTGGGAGAAATATTAACTCATTAGTCAGTACAGGAAGTTAATCAGCCTACTTCTGTTTTTTGGCAGGATCAACAGATTATGTTTGCACTTATCAAACAGATATAACAAAATATTTTCAATGTATGTTTATTGTACTAAAATATAACAAGTTAAGAGAGTTTACAAACTTTAAGACCGCATTCACACTGAAGCGGCATGACTTGTGCACTACTTCAGGGGCGACCTGTGAAGTCCCGTGCACCGCGACTTCGGCGCGACTTGCACAGACTTTATATAATGAATGTCTATGCAAGTCGCTCCGAGGTGGCCCCGAAGTAGTACAGGACCCTTTTTCTAAGTCGGAGCGACTTGTGTCGCTCCTATTACAACGGGTCCTGTAGCAGTCAATAGACCGCGAGGGACCGCGAGGGACCGCAACTTGTCAGGCTGACAAGTCGCCTGACAAGTCGCGGTAGTGTGAATGGAGCCTAAAAAATAATCCTCTTTGAAAATATATAAATGTAGTCCTGCCTGGCTGCTACTGACCAGTTAACTTGAATAATTTCTGGGTCACTATTTGAGTCACTGACCCAAAATAAAGATGCAAATTGGAAAGATCACAGAAGGGTCCTTTTCTGTAATTCCATCAGTCTTAAAGTATTGAAGCCAGGGAATCAACATAACAGCCAAGAAACTATCGTTTTCAGAAGTAGAGCTTGGCAATGACACCCTCTATATTTCTTTTATGACACATTTCTTTTAATATTACTTTTTCCATTATGCGTACGTTCTTCTTTATTAAAGGCAGTACAGAGGGCAGCACAATGCTTCCCAACCAATCATATTTTGCCCTTATTTTACTACGTACATACATTTCCATCTCCTATATGATCCGTATCTTGATCCTTTAGCAGAAATTCAAATAAAGATAAATAAAAGTGAGTAGGGTAGTATTGGCATGAATACAAGTTAGTTGTAATCAGATGATATGCTGAAGAGCTGGCGGATGATAATATCCATTATGGAGATAAGGAACACATAGACACACTATTTACATCAACCAAAGTCACCTTTGCTATAGAGTCAGTGGTGCAAGTAATGGGGAAGAAGTGGGAACAGGTTACTGTAGAAAAATATTTGCAGGAATTGCGCTCTTGTGAAGGATAGTTCAAGTCCAACTAGAGTTCACATTTTTATAACTTGTCTGCATTTAAAGGGGCATTTACCCCAAATTGTTCCCTGCTAAAATCTATGTCTGCGACTGAATATTTAGCATTTTAACAAAAAAATCAATTTTTAATTTAAAAAGAGAGAATAGGAAGGTTTAGCATTAGGGATGAGCTTGGGTTACATAGTTACATAGTTAGTGAGGTTGAAAAAAGACATCAGTCCATCCAGTTCAACCTATGATGTGTGTGTGTGTGTGTCTACTGTTAACCACACATTGTATACCCCTGTATTTTGTGGTCTTTAAGGTGCCCATCTAATAGTTTTTTGAAACGATCAATGCTCCCTGCTGATACGACTGCTTGCGGAAGAGAATTCCACATCCTTACTGCTCTTACAGTGAAGAACCCCCTGCATATTTTAAGGTTAAACCGCCTTTCCTCTAGTTTTAGTGAGTGGCCACGTGTCTTATTGTATCTCCTTTCTCTGAATAGGTTTTTCCATATGATAGGGTTTCCAGTACAATATTTGTACATTAATATCATATCCCCCCTCAATCGTCTCTTCTCCAGAGAGAATAAATTCAGTGCTTGTAGCCTTTCCTCATAGCCGATGTCCTCCATTCCCCTAATTATTTTTGTTGCCCTTCTCTGGACTTTCTCCAGTTCCAGCACATCCTTCCTGAGGACCGGTGCCCAGAACTGGACAGCATACTGCAGATGTGGCCGGACCAGAGTCTTGTAGAGCAGGAGAATAATCTCTTTATTTCTGGAGTGAATCCCCTTTTTTATACATCCCAGTATTCTGTTGGCTTTGCTTGCAGTGGCTTGGTATTGCATGCCACTGCCAAGCCTGTTGTCTACCAGTACCCCCAGGTCCTTTTCCATCCTAGACTCCCCCAGAGGTTCCCCCCCTAGTGAGTAGCTTGCTTTCTGGTTTCTGGCACTCAGGTGCATTACTTTACATTTTTCAACATTGAACCTCATCTGCCATGTAGTTGCCCACCCCATTATTTTGTTCAGGTCCGCTTGTAAGGTTTTCACATCCTGCCCAGAAGATATTGGCATGCTTAGTTTAGTATCATCCGCAAATACTGAGATTTTGCTCGATATCCCCTCCTCTAGATCATTTATGAATAAATTAAACAGGATTGGTCCCAGGACAGAAACCTGGGGGACCCTTCTTTCCACACCCACCCAATCTGAGTACTCCCCATTAATCACCACCCTTTGCAACCTCCCCTGGAGCCAGTTCTCTATCCAGGTACTCACCTTATGGTCCATACCTACCTTCCTTAGTTTGAACAGTAAGTGTTTGTGGGGAACAGTGTCAAAGGCCTTTGCGAAGTCCAGGTACACCACATCCACAGGCTTACCTTTATCTAGTTGGCAGCTCACTTCATCGTAGAAGGTTAATAGATTGGTTTGGCAAGATCGATTTTTCATGAATCCATGCTGATTACTACTAATAATACTGTTTTCATTACTAAAGTCTTATATGTGGTCCCTTAACATCCCCTCCAAAATCTTGCAGACTACTGGGTCTGGCCTGGGTTTGATCTGAACCCAAGTTTGGCTGAACCTGGAAGGGATCTTCAGGATCAGTTCCAGGCCAATCAATTGCAACACTATGACAGTTAGTGAGGGTAAAGAAATGTTCATAGTCACCATTTATAAGCTGATGATGGAAAGAAAACGGGATGAACTTGGGTTCAGCTTGGAAATAGTTCAAATGTATGTTCAACCCAACCTTAGAAGGAAATTGTCAGTGATGGGTCAATCAGTTGTGGCTGAGACATTGTGTCTGAATATTTAGCATTTCATTAAAGAAAAAAATGATTTCAATTTAAAAAGAGAGAATGGGAAAGTTTAGCAATAGGGAAGAGCTTTGGTTTGTATCAGGTTTAGACTGAACTCATGTTTGGCTAAACCTGAAATGGATCTTCAGCATCAGTGCCAGGCCAATCAATTGTGGCACCATCAACTTAAGTGAGCGAAAAATATTGCCAATCAGTTGTGACCAAGTCATTCCCCACCTCACAGCTGCACATACACAAAGGGGCAGGGATGTTTGTGACATCATGGACCTAAAATAGCGATATGAATATATTGAGATTGACTTACTAAGACTGGAGAGTGCAAAATCTGTTGCAGTTCTGTATATGGATCAGTTTCCACTTTTTTTTTTTTGTCAAAACCTAATTGAACAAGCTGAAGTGAGAAGCTGATTGGCTACCATGCACAGCTGCACCAGATTTTACACTCTCCAGTTTTAGTAAACAAGCCCCATTAGGTCAATGACTTAATACGGTATTGGTCAGAGACATTTGATCTAATATTGCCATGTGACCAAATTAGATAAATAATGTCATGAGCATTCCTGCCCCTTTGTGTAGGTGCAGCCGTGGGGTGGTGAATGCCTTGGCTGCAACTGATTGATCCAGCACTGACAGTTTCCTTTAAATCGGAGTTCCACCCTCATTTTCTTCTTTACGGATTCCTGTAGGGATAAGCATGTTAAAAAATAATTGGGCAATATTTTTTTTTTTTTTTTTTTGGGTCACTTACTTTATTTTAGGGGAATCTTTGTTCGACTTCCTCCTTCTGCGGCTGTGGCCCCGGACGTCACTTCCGGTTTCCCATTGCGTCCTGGGTGATGTGCGTCATCAATCCCAGGAGGCAATGGGCATGGCCGGCCGCTCCTCTCATTGCCGATCACAATCTGCAGCGCATGCGCAAAATCGCGATCGGCATTCTGGGTAGCCAAAAACCAGGAAGAGGGACACAGCGGCTTCAGATGCCCACACAGGAGATGGCCGCGCTCTGCAATCAAGTTGAAAGGTAAGAAATTATCTACATTAAAATACTGTGCTGTACTGTAATGTGGGAATATTGTTAGTGTAATTGGCGATATGTTAGGATTAGGGGGGTATTTCTATCTTAAAAAAGTATTTTTGGCCGGAACTCCGCTTTACGGTTGAGCTGAACATGGGTTTGAACTGTTCCCAAGTAAAACCCAAGCTCATCCCTATTTAGTTCCATCATCAGCTTATTTATGGTGACTGTGATTTTTTCTTTCCCCTGGTGATGCAAGAGGGGATTTAGCAATTAAAATGTATCTGGGTTATCCCCACCCTTTCAAAAACTAAAAAAAAAAAAAAAAAAAAAAGGTCTGGAGTGAGGCTAGCCATTAACAGGTAGAATTCCCTTCATACAGGATCACACAGAAATTCTGAAAAATTGTTTAATAGAGGATGCAAAAGTGCCATTGGTGACCCAAGAAATTCCAAAGTTGTAAAAAATGTTAATTGACATGGTTTGAATCTTAACATTTGATTTTAGGACAACCAGAAGTGATGTATGGTTTATGCCTGTGACCCTACCAAATATATCCTATAAACCATATGTAAAATAATATACTGAATAGTGCCGCTCAGTTATATAAACTATACAAAAAATGAACTTCTATAATACCATAATCAATGAAATCATATTTCCACTAAAAAGAACTTAAAACAACTGTTCAACAAACTAAAAGTTCTTCAATTATCAATATGTCCATTATTATTTTCTTCCGCTTTCAAAAAAATATAATAAAACAAGCAAATGTTCATTACTGACAATAAAAGTTCTACTTCTTGATCAAACAAACATTGCCTAGTGCAAGCACATTCAAATAAGTACAATTGTTCCCAAACAAAAACTGTTCACGGATAGATTTTTGTTCAGATAGGCAACAAGAAACATTTTTTGTCCCTTGCCTTCGATTTTTCTTGTTGCTATGGTTAAAAAAAATTGTCAAATTGTCCCCATTAAGCATTTAAAAGAAAAAATAATGCTTCAAAAATTACCATTATTAACCACTTTAATACAGGGCACTTCCCTCCCTTCCCGCCCAGGCCAATTTTCCCCTTTTAGCGCTGTTGCATTTTGAATGACAATTGCGCGGTCATGCAACACTGTACTTACACCAAATTTATATCATTTTCCCCCCACAAATAGAGCTTTCTTTTGGTGGTATTTGATCACCTGTGCGATTTTTACTTTTTGCTAAACAAATAAAAAAAGACAGAAAAGTTTTAAAAAAAAAAAAGTTTTTTTGTTTATGTTATACAATTTTGTAAATAAATAAGTTTTTTCCTGCACTGATGAGCACTGATGAGACTGCACTGACAGGCACTGATGAGGAGGCAATGATGGGGTGGCACTGATGGGGTGGCACTGATAGGCGGCACTGATAGGTGGCACTGATAGGCGGCACTGATAGGCACTGATATGTGGCACTGATAGGTAGCACTGATATGCAGCATTGGTGGGCACTGATAGGCGACACTGCTGGGCACTGATAGGCGGCATTGATGGGCACTGATAGGCGGCACTGACGGGCACTGATAGGTGGCACTGACGGGCACTGATAGGCAGCACTGGTGGGCACTGATGGGCGGCACTGATCGGCACTGACGGGCGGCACTGATGGGCACTAATGGGCACTGATAGGTGGCACTGGTGGGCAATAATGGGCACTGGTGGGCGACACTAAAGGATGGCAATGATGGGCACTTGTGGGCAGCACTGATAGGGAGGACACTAGTGGGCATCACTGATGGGGAGGGCAATGGGGGGCTCCCTGAGCCCTGATCGCCATCCCTGGTGGCCATAGTGGGCATCCCTGGGGTCATAGTGGGCATCCCTGGGGTCATAGTGGGCATCCCTGGTGGATCTAGTGGCATCCCCCCCCCCGAGGGTCTGCACTGGTAATCAATGATCTGATTACCAGTGCCGACCCCCCCCTGTCAGGGGAGCCGCCGATCGGCACTCCTTTACTCGTGCCTGTCAGGCACGAACTAAGGAAAGCCGATCAACGGCTGTTCCTGTTTTACTATGTGACCAGCCGTGATTGGACACGGCTGATCACATGGTAAAGAGCCTCCGTCAGAGGCTCTTTACCGAGATCGGAGATGCAGGGTGTCAGACTGACACCCCGCATCACCGATCGCCGCTCTGCGCGCCCCCGGGGGGCGCCCAGAGCGGTGTTATCCTGCCGCCGTCATATGACGTCCGGTCAGGATAACTCAACCACATTCCCGCCGTCAATTTGTAATAGGGCGGGCGGGAAGTGGTTAAATATATTAAATAAAAGTCTAAACACCTGTGGCTAACTTTGGACTTTCAAGAGGAATTTCTGGCAACCAGCTAAATTTATAGTTGAGAGCAAATCATGGCTTCACTTTAAAAATAAATGGCAGAAAGATATAAAAGATTATTGTTTTACTTTTTTTTTTTTACTAAATAAGTATTTTTTATTGATACATCATTTAATTTATTTTTTAAAATCAAGCAGTGTAAGTACCTGAATTTGAACTAGTATCAGTCTCCCTTAATCCCTGTACAACAGGGATCCTCAAACTACGGCCCTCCAGCTGTGGCAGAACTACACATCCCATGAGGCATTGTAAAACTCCGACATTCACAGACATAACTAGGCATGATGGGAATAGTAGTTCCTGAACAACTGGAGGGCCATAGTTTGGAGACCCCTGCTGTACAACATCACTCACATTGGAAGAGGAAGAAGGAGTTCAGGGAGCCCTATGTTTTAACAAGTAACACTTTGATAGGAGCGGAGAGCAGAGTGACAGATAATTGAGCTCATGGGGTTTATTTACTAAAACTGGAGAGTGCAAAATCTGATGCAGTTGTTCATGGTAGCCAATCAGCTTTTAACTTCAGCTTGTTCAATTAAGCTTTGATCAAAAAAAAAAAACAAAAAAAAACCTGGAAGCTGACTGGTTTCTCCAGAGAGTTCTTTAGTCATAAATGGGCACATGAATTCAACTGTTTGATACTATTTATTGAATACCACAGATGGTCGCTCTATTATTTGGTCCCGGCGCCTGCCCCAGAAGGGACATTTCTATGCATTTGCAGTTACCAGGTCTGTGTCAATATGCCACTCATTATGGCAATGTGTGATATGATTATGGCCCCTTTCACACTAGTGCGACTTGTCCCGCGATTTTGGACCGCAAAATCGCACGACAAGTCGCTTTCCAGTATTTTCAATGAGCCCGATTCATATCAGTGCGTTTTGAAGTCGCACCGACTTAAAAGTAGTTCCTGCACTACTTTGCCACGATTTGATTGCGTTTTGAGCCATAGCCATAGCCATTGCTTTCAAAACTGCGTCAAAATCGCGGCAAAGTCGCGTCAAAATCGCGCCGCAAAATCGTGGTAAAAGTGTGAAAGGTGCCTTAAGGTGTATTTCAGATGTAAAGTGATTTATTCATATATTTTTTTAGACAAGTAATGTAAGGTCTATAAAGCCCTGAAGAAGTTTGTGGTGAAACGCGTTGACTTTGAAGACATACACCACATACGTGGATCTCTTGCATTTAATAATATTCCTAATAGGAATATATTTTTTTAACTCTGTATTGGTTTGTTATATGTATATGATCTTTGAATTTTTTGGATAAAATAAAGTATACTTTTTATATATCTTGATTATCCCTCCTTTTGGGGCCAAGTCCAATTTTTTTCTTCTTTTTTTCTTCTACAGAGAGCTGCACCAGATTTTACATTCTCTACTTTTAGTAAACCAACCCCACAAGTCTTCTGCTTCTCCATTCACTGTCTAGTAACAGGATGGGGGAAAAACAGTAAAAACCAGGTCTCTTGCCCTCCTAGACAGGGCTATGCTGTGCGGTAGGGCTGTGTAAATTTCATAACTGGATGAACTGATATACAAATCCTATGGCAGATAAAACATCTCCTATGTGTGTATTTCATCTGTGTATTTAGCTGTTAGCCTGGTAAAAAAAAAAATCTTTAGAACTCATTAACACTTGTGGTTGAGGGGTGGTAAAAACATGCAATTGAGACTCGTCTTCGGTGACCCCCCCCAATCTCTCCGCCTTAACCACTTAAGCCCCGGAAGATTTTACCCCCTTCCTGACCAGGGCCTTTTTTGCAAATCGGTACCGCGTGACTTTAACGGACAATTGCGCGGTCGTGCGACGCTGTACCTAAACGAATTTGATGTCCTTTTTTTCCCACAAATAGAGCTTTCTTTTGGTGGTATTTGATCACCTGTGCGATTTTTTGATCATGCGCTATAAACAAAAAAAATAGCGTAAATTTTGCAAAAATAACAATATTTTTCACATTTTTTTATATGAAATTCCCCCCCAAAAAAATGTAAAAATCTAAATTTTTTAACATTTTCGGCCAATTTGTTTTATGCTACATATGTTTGGTAAAAAAAATCGCAAAAAGCGTATTTTGATTGGTTTGCGCAAAAGTTATCACGTTTACTAACAAAGGGAAAGATTTTTGTCATTTTTGTTGTTTTTTTTTTAACGAGTAATGGCGGCGATCTGCGATTTTTTTGCGGTAAAGCGACATTGCGGCGGACAGATCGGACCCTTGACTGACATTTTTGACACTTTTGGGGTTACCAGTGACATTACTACAGTAATCAGTGCTATACATATGCACTGTTACTGTAAAATTACACTGGCAGTGAAGGGGTTAACTTTTTTTGAGAGGGAGGGGTTGTGTGTGTCCCTAGGGGCGTGCTTCTAACTGTGATTGGCTGTGGCTTGAGGTGTAGGAACAGTGATCAACGGTCCTACATAGTAGAACCGTATGATCACTATTTCTACACAGGGGAAAATGACAGGCGGCTTGTTTACATCAGCCGCCTGCCTTTCTCCCTCTGCACCAACGATCGCCGAGTGACCAGCGGAGATCGGGTCTGCCGGTCACACGCGCGGGGGGGTCCGTGACCGCGCGGGAGCGGGAGCTCGCCTCCGGCGGCGCGCGGGAGCTCCCCAGAGCCTCACAGGCTAGTGACGTACCCATACGTCACTTTGCCTGTGAGGGGCTGACCGCCGCAGTATATGTACTTGAGGCGGTCGGCAAGTGGTTAAAGAATATGTTACCCCAACATTGTGTTGTGGAAGATCAAAGATAGGGCACTAATCTATATCTAACAATATTAAGTGAAAAATCCAGCAGCATATGTTTACTGAATGTATACACAAAATGTATAAATAAGATAAAAATAATAAAACAAACACAGCTAATAAAATAAGGCGTGTTGTGTCTATAAAAAGCAAATCTAACCAGTTATTTGCTTCTTCCGTGCAAAAACACACCATGTGCCGCACACTCCAACACTAATAGCAGCTCACCTAACTTCTTGACCTACAGGTACATACAATAGGTCACTTGTGCCTGTCCCTTTAAGGGATATACATGAGATGGATAGATGTCCTTCTTAGTCTCAATACTTTTTTTTCCATGCTTCTATATACTCAGAAAAAAAGTTTAGAAATAAAAAATATGAGAAATCATAGTGCTTTCCATAAAATTCCAGTACTGTATTTAAAAAAAAATCACCAAAGACTGTGCACTATAACTGGCACACTGCAGATTGCTTGCTTTTGACACTTTACAGATCACCATGGGGGGGCATTAAACATAGGGACTGCGGCTTGCGGACACTCTGCAATCCATAAACATGACTTTAATACTGTCCCCTTAAAGAGGAAGTAAACCCTCCTCTGACACTTTTACCGATAGGTAAGCCTATGATAATGCTTACCTATAGGTACTGTAAATATCTCCTAAACATGTACCGTTTAGGAGATATTTACCTTACATGCAGCCAGTGACGTCACTGGCGCATGCGCTCTGAAGGAACGGCCGCTGGTGCCGTTCTTTCAGAGTCCCGTGCCGCGACCGTCGGCTCCCACGCGCGTGCGCGGGAGTGATGTCACCGCGGCTCCGGCCAATCAGATGGCCGGATGCCGCGATCCTGGAAGACGGGTGACTGGACATGTCGCCCGTCATACAGGTAAGCGGGCTGCACGGCGAGGGCTCGTTCCAAGGTAAGTATTTCATAATGAGCTAGTATGCGATGCATACTAGCTCATTATGTGTTTCTCTTACAGGTTGCAAAAAAAAAAAGTTGTTACGGTTTACAACCTCTTTAAATATGGATTCTGCTCAGTGTAGATCATAGGTACATCCAGCGTTCTCTGTGCCCCGAGCCCATTCTTTTTTTGAAGCCTATTAGAGCCTCTTGATCTAATCACATGCTTAAAAAGAAAATATCCCATTGGAATCAATGCCTCCAGCGCCCTGCATGTAGATTAGGGGGCCGGATGCATGGATAGGGAGGGCGGCACCCCTGTGCCCCCAATAGGTGTGCCGCCACTGACGAGACGGAAAGGAGAAACAGTGGGTCCTGCCCAATGGCGGGAAAGGAAAGGAAAAAATGATCCTCGTTGGATGGGATAGGGGTTATGCTCGATTGTTCGGCCGTATAAATCTTGGCATCACGATGACCCTAACAATCACTCTGCTTGTCAGGGATTATGTCCACCCATTGCTGGAATGGGAGATCGTATGGAGAATTAAAGCTACTATGTAACTTATACAACACATGTTGCATGTAAGTCTCTAGCCTTCCATGATGGGATACTGTATATATTCCTGCTTGGTTCTCTCCTGAACTCCCATAAAGAATAAACCGTCCAGAGTGGTAACACCAGGGGACACAAACTTTTTGGGCTTTTCGGGGCTTAAAACACAACTCTGTCTGTCAAAAGCCCTTTGAAAAATGATTTACTTGTTCAGAAAACGAATGCAAGAGTAAACTAGTCCTTGAAAACTTGCTGCGTAAAACATTAAAGCAATATGAAGTGATGTATATAAAGCGATGTACATGTAGCACCTTGTAGGGTGCTGCTAGTTTCTAGACTGCACTGTTCAGGAATTACTATTATGAAAAGTTTTATTGCTGATATTTAGGAACTTCCCTTCCCTATCATCACATGCAAATAAATTTGTAACTGAAAAATTAAATGAATAAAAATTTGCCACTTATATAGTATATGATACACCATAAACTATTCTTTTTCTTTAGAGCTATAAAGAAAACCCTTAAATATTTATCTCTGTTTCATGAGTCTAGGCCCGGGGGGTCTATAGTATTTTCTTTAGAAATTCAAAATATGAAATATGTATTCACTCGGGTTCCTTCATTTATCTTTTTGTTTGCTAGAGTGATCCACAATAGCTGCCAATCTGCGGTTACGTGAAACCCGGGAGAAACACGAGAGGGACGGCGGGGGGTAATCTTTCTACATTAAGTCATGTCTGACCTGAAGAATTCCCTTAAAGGTGAGTTGTACGAATATCAGAAGAAATATGAAGCCTTCAAGATATGTTAATCATCACCTGACACCGAATCATTTGTAATAATTCAGTTCAGATAAAGGGAAGGTGTGGACATAATTGTTTTTTTTTTTTTTTTTAGACGTGTTAAACAGAACAGCTGGGTGGTAATATTCTTATCAGTATGTGTTTCCATGTTTTATAAATATTATTTTTATGTGTAATTTGTAATTACATATGTGCATGAGGAGCATGGATGTTTTCTTTATCGTACATCACAGGACACAGAGCAGCCATAATAATTACAATGTGGGTTATGCGCCACCTATAGGTGAATGGACACTGGAAGATCAATCAAACAGGAAGTCCTCCTCTATAAAACCCCTCCTACACAGGAAGTACCTCCGTTTTTTGCCAGTGTCTGTAAGGTGGTGGTCACTGATGTGATACATGTGCTCTTGGAGCATACTTAGAGGTCTGGACAGTTCTGTTAAGAATCAGGGACTTTATTCGGATCCATTTGAAAAAGCTGTCAGCCAAAATGGATGGTACCCGAGCCTCACTGGATAGAAGAGAAGATTTCTCAAGGTTTGCCTTTAATGCAGCCTTATGGCGCTGGACGCTGTGTAAGGAACCCTGTGCAGTGTTTGTTCTGACCAAGGTGTTTTCCAGCAGGGTGCTATACAGGTCCAGCTCTGATGACAGGAGTTTGACTCCCGAAACGTGTTAGAGGTCCCATCTACAAGGACATGTTCCTTTCCATGTGTGGTGGATTCTTGTAATGCGATTTTAACACTCTTCTTGTCTGTGAGTATGCATTTGGCATTTTATTAAATTATTTTTTAAATGGTGATCACGGGTAATGCACTAGGTGTTTGCGCCTCCTTTTTCTGTTCTAAGCCTGATCAACACTGGTTAGTACTTAGATGGGACTGCCTAGGAATATCAGGTGCTGTAAACTTTCCTCTCCTGAGTTAGGGAGGCATCTGAGGGTGCTGTGGTTTGAGAGTATCTGGAACCAGAGGATCAGAGATATATATATATACTTTAACTTATTTATAGTTATTTTATTATATTATAATTTATGATTTTGTGTTTCAAACTTTATCATACCCGAGATGTTATAAAGAAGAACACACAGTAAAGAAAAATCATATGTAAATAGTTGGTTTGGGCTGCTAGTTCTTAAGAATTACTAGCAAAATAATTGTACCGCTTTCAGGATCTAAAATCGGAAACAATCATACCGCCAGGGAGGTGAAGTACCATTAAGCGTCAAATTCGTCCCTATCCATTTTTTTTTTTTTTTCTAGAGGCCGTTGTTTCTCACTCCTTGATTCATACTTCATACAGGGTTTAACACAGAGAGTCCTGCCTGTCAGGCCACCCTTGTGTCCTTGGGACTAGATTGTGAAGGAGCACTGATAAGGACAGCCTCCTTCTCACAGTTCCCTAGGCACTGCAGTAGAGCCTAATTGAACTGCTGCATTGCTCCCTTCTAACCTAGTCTTAGTTCCTAATTGCAGGGAACTGTATACAATTACAGAAAAGAATCACATAAATGGGGAAAAATTATAGTATTTTTTATCTGTCTCCTTTACCAAATAACTATATGTGCAGCCAGTATCGGCATCTAAAGACCACCTCCAGCCTAAAGTATAACCAAAGGCAATTTTTTTTTTTTTCAGTTTTGGACAGAGTGTAGACACACATCACTTTATTTTGCTGTCTGTGTCCCTTTTAAGTAAATTCACCCTCCCTGTTTGTCTTGTTTACCATTATCATTGAAAGTGAACATAAAAGAAAATCCCAAATTTGGAGTTGTCCCCAGAAAAGTTTTAGAGGGGAAATCCAGAGGCGTACCTAGGGTCTCCAGCGCCCTTGGCGAGGAGCTGTATCGGCGCCCCCCCCCCCCCCCAGAGAGAGAGAGGGGGGGTTTGACAGAGACAGAGAGAGACAGGGGGTGACAGTGAGAGAGAGGGGTGACAGAGAGAGAGAGGGGGTGACAGAGAGAGAGGGGGGGTGACAGAGGGAGAGGGGGTGACGGAAAGAGAGGGGGTGATAGAGAGAGGGGGGGTGACAGAGGGAGAGGGGGTGATGGAAAGAGAGGGGGTGACGGAGAGGGGGGGTGACAGAGAGAGAGAGGGGGGTTACGCAGAGAGAGAGAGGGGTGGCAGAGAGAGAGAGAGAGGGGTGGCAGAGAGAGAGAGAGGGGGTGACAGAGAGAGAGAGGGGGGGTGACAGAGAGAGAGAGGGGGGCTGACAGAGAGAGAGGGGGTGACAGAGAGAGAGGGGGGGTCCCTCGGTCAGCTTTTCCTGGCATTAGAGAGGAGGTTGAAGGTGCTGGTTGGCGGTATGGGCTCCTCTGACAGCCCCAGTGCAGTCCCCATCCCCAGCCTGCAGCCGAGTTGGAGCCGATTGATGTCACGGTCATGTGACTGCTGGCCGGCCGCATGTGTGGGCAGACAGAGCTCCGGAGAGCCCGCACTGCTGCCTGGAGTGGATACAGGGCTCTGGGATTGGAGCCGCACACTGCCTGGGGGCGCCGGCTGAGCGGAGGATGCAAAAATCACTGCTATCTTTGCCAATTTTTTTGTGCCCCCCCCCCCTCGGCATGCGCCCCTGGCGGGCGCCATTCTGGCCAACCCCTTGGTACGCCCCTGGGGAAATCTACCAATGAGCAGACAAGGGTTATAACCCTCCCTTACTCTACCCAAAGTGAAAAAAAAAAAGTTTTGCCTGTAGTTTTACTTTAAGCAATTAATGTTATACAATAATTTCCCAGCATCTACTGTAAACCCCCGCTCCATCGCGGTTCAGTTTTTGCGGTCCCGGTATATTGCGTTTTTTTTTGTAATGTTATTTTACTATATAAATCATTAAAAATGAAATATTTTTGTGTTTTCCATATCTCTTGCTATGTCTCTCAGTATCTTTTATGTGTTTAAATGAGTTTCTATTGTTTTAAAAGTGTGTTTAAAGACATTAAAATGCTTTTACACTTACAGTGACAGTAAAAAAAAAAAACATGCCTACAATGCATTTTAATAGGGTTTTTCTATTTTGCGGATTTTCACTTTTCGCGGCTGGGTCCGGAACGTAACCCCCGCAATGGAGGGGGGTTTACTGTATTGCTTTAAAAAAAAAGCAGCTTTAGCTGCAATATCTACCCTATCACCAGCTCTATCCCCTGCAGACATACTGCTCTTTAATACATTGCTGGTCCTGTCCCATGCTGAATGATCTTGGATGTGACCCAAAGGTGTCAAGGACCTACCCTCTGTGGGCACAACATCAGGGCACCCTGGGCTCACAGGAAATGTAATTGAGTAATACTGTTCTCCACTGAATTCAGGACCCCCACAGCTAAAAAAAGAGGACTCTTGATGTCATACATTTAAACTGAAGACCCTATGGCAATTTTAAATAATAATGCCTATGAGGAAGCAGGGAAGGAACGAGGGCGGTACCTTGCAGTTGGTCTTCAAGGCTCTTTGTACACAAAGCCATCTAGCTGCAGTAGGTTCCTCTCGGCATCTAAATGCACCCAGGAGGTACAGGTTCAGTGTCCAGCTCTGCTGTCTTAAGCCTGTAAGAGCCTGGACAGGGCTGAATGCTGTATTCAGTAGAACCCACATTTGGGGCTCTATGCATTCAGGTTGGTACAGTGTTCAGTCCCATCCAGCTGTAGCCTGCCATAGACCTCGACAGACTGCAGGCAATGGGGCTGGACACTACACCTATCCCTCCTGGGCATATTGGAGGGATGCATGGCAGCTAGATGGCTCCTTGTGCAAGCAGCCTAATAGTGGCAATCCACAATGTAGCCAAAAGCCCAGAAGTTTAAAGCTAATATTTAGAATAATTCTATAATACTTTAATTCTTAAATCCTTGGGATTTTGTGCCTGGTCCATCGTACTTCTGCAGATCCCTCAAACGTGCATCTCATTCGACTTAAATCATAATGTGACATTTAGTAGTTTTCAAGCAATGTGGCCTCAGAACCACATCAAATGCCCCAAGTTTCATATGTTTCTTTTAAGTGCCTAATGGAAAAGTGAAACCTGGCTTTGATTTTAGTTGGTAGAATCCAGTTTATAAAAGCCCTTATATGCCTTCCCTTTGCACAACCAGAATATCCCTGGATCGTATGACGGTTCCAGTGTGGGAATTGCATATATTCCTTATGACATAAGCAGTCCAATGTCTAGTGAATTCTTTTAGACAGACATCACTTAATGTAAAAAGATTATCCTCCTTTGGAAGCCCCCAGTATTCCTTCAGGGTCTCGCATAACCGCAGACAGGCAGCTTCTGTGGATCACTCAAGCAAACAATAAAGGAAAAATAACCAACCAAAGCAAATACATATTTTATATTTTGAGTTTCTACAGAAAGTACTAAAGCACCCTTAGGCCTGGAATCATGAAAGAGAGATAAATATTTAAGGATTGCTGTATTTTATCGGTTACTAAAATGTATGCTTAATTTTATCTCACACCCAAAATAAAAAGCTAATGTCCTCTCTTCCAGTGTGTGCTCAGAAAATTGATATAAAATATGAATTATTCCACAAATGCATTTAGAATGCTAAATCTGTTGAAACGTGAACATACAAAAATGATATTATTAGAACATTAATTAAAAAACAGGTTTCAGAGTGCATTTAAAGAAATACTCCTTCATACATGAGATGGCAGATTGAAAACCATTAGCATATACCTATAGATAATTAGAAATGAAATAATAGCTTTAATTAGAACAAAAAAATTACCATAGATAACAACATAATTTAAACACGTAATGGGCCATTATCAGATTTAGAGTAAGACAACCCATGAAATACTTTAGGTAGAAAAACAAAAGAATAAAGCCAACAAAGGGTTTGGGTTATATATGGAGCCACGGTTAGCATAGTAAATAATGCTGATAACAATAAAGAAGTAACGGCACACTATCAACTGGTGTTCAATGACTTTTCTTCTGCCAGAATAATGCCATATTTCAGTTGCTGGACCGTCTGCAAGCCAGGTGCCCAGAACAACATAGAAGCAAAAAGGCATTTACAAGAAAGCCCCTGGAGCTCAAGAGAAAGGAAGCCTTGACTGTTGGAATGCATTGCAAGTGAATTGGGTGTACATATGCTACAGCAGTGTTTCCAGGGGAGGACTGGGCCAGGGGGCAGGGGGGCAATTGCCTCCCAGGCCGCTCTGATGCCCCATAAAAAGGCTGCACCGCTTCTGCCACAGACATGCCTAAAGGATTCCTGGTGAAGAGAAGTAAAAAGTCTCCATCGCTAACCTACTGAGTGAGGGATCAAGACAAGGACAGAGCTCAGGCCTCCCCCCTAGCATGGATGGTGTAAACTGTGCCTGAACAGAGGCCAGTTCCATGCACCACTGGAGACTCTCCTCCCCCAGCCAGCCCTGATCGAGCTGTCCCAGCTCCCCCCAACCGCCCCCTGTTGGCCAGGTCAGGAACCCAGTTAGTAGAGAGTACCTGGAGTGGAGCTTTAGCCTGGAATGGGGGTCAGGAGGAGGCCAGGAAGAGGGATAGTGGGAGCGACTACTATGCGCTGCATCATGGGCTTTTGGTTTGTACTTGACCCCTGAGCCGAAGGTTGCCAGTCAGCCCCTGAGTGTTTCTCAACCTTTTTCAGTCAAGGCACCCTTTAAAATTAGACAATCTCAAGGCACCCTTTAAAATTATGGAGTCTCGAGACACCCCATTCTAAAATGTAAAAAACTATTCTAATAGTTTTACATAATGCAGCAACATTAACCAACTCTAACCAACATTAGAGGTGATGTTTTCTTCCAAAGCAAATACACTTTTGCACTCTGGTACTGACTAGTATTCCAATGTTTCTTTTCTCCCTCAATTTCTCTCCATTAGTCAGCTAATGTGACCCCCAGTGCTGAGAGAGAGGGGCAGAGGAGGGTCAAACAAGGTTGCTGTGCAGGCAACAGACATTCTCCTTATCAACTGATAACATTATTGGTATCTAGAAATTCGTAATGGTGCATAATGAAAACCTATTGCTTTCTGTAACTAAAAGGCAGGCTTCATCCACCTGCTGGTTTGTATACAATTTTTAATACATTTTTAGACATTTTGCCAAGGCACCCCTGAAGAAACCTCAAGGCACCCCAGGGCGCCAGGGCACCCTGGTTGAAAAAAGCTGTGCTACAGTATATAGGGGCTATTCATAGTACATTGTTTTGATTAAAGTTTGATTGGAACTGTTATTGGGGGTAAAAAAAAAAAAAAAAATGGATCTCATTTACATAAGGGCTAGGATGCACACTAAGCTAAAGACAATAGACAGGTTTACCCCACTCCCTTCCTATAGTGTCTGCTTTATTACATCTTTCTGGCCATAGTTGCCTTTCCAGCTTTGACAATAGTTTTTTTTTTTCCCTTACTAAGTTCTTGGAATTTTCTAATGCCCAAGGATGTCTATAAAGAAAAATTGGAAGCTATGACCGTGTTTACAACAGCAGATCTCTCTCAGCGATCGCGGGTGCCCGGCGGCAATCGGAGCCACCGGTCCTGTGGATCAGCATCCACGCTGCCTAGTAGCGTGCACTCACCCCCCAGCACCACTCCCGTGACCGAATTACCCCTACGTCGTTTTGCACAGCCGAGCCAGCCTGCCACAGTAAAAGTGCAGCGGGCGGTCGGCAAGTGGTTAAAATGCCCACAGTTTACCTGTGACTGGTACAAGTTATTCAAATATAACGATAAGCATTGGAAAGCTTGCTATGGGTGCACCTGAGCTGAGCTATAGTTCCGTGTTAGTTCCGTGTGTCCATTCAGACACAGAGCTGTTGTTTGCCCCACCCCCTCTTTCGTAAATTGGCTAACTTGAGCTTGATTGACAGCAGCGGGAGCCAATGTTGCCACTGCTGTGCCTTAGCGAATCAGGAGAGAGAGTCCTGGACAGCTGAGGCATTCGTGGACACCGCTGGATAAAGGAGGGGCTCAGGTAGGTATTAGTGGGGGCTGAGGGTGGCTTCTGCACACAGAAGGCTTTTTATCCTAATGCATAGAATGCATTAAGATAAAAGAAAACCCTCTGACTTTACAACCCCTTTAAATTAACAAGCTGATTGGCTATCATGCACAGGTACATCAGATTTTCCAGTCTCCAGTTTTAGTAAATCAACCCCCCATGTGTTGCATGGTAAAGCTGATTTATGGTAGAAGCATTCATGAAGGTCACCAGTTAAGCACTTTATGGGGTTATTTACAAAAACTAGACAGTGTAAAATTGGGTGCAACTCTGCACAGAAACTGATTGGATTACATGTTTCATTGGCAAAGCTTAATTGAACAAGCTGAAGTTAGAAGCTGATTGGCTACCATGTGCAGCTGCACCAGACTCTGAGTGCTCCAGTTCTAGTAAATCTCCCTCTATGTGTCATGCACTTGGACTTTTGATTAGCACTTTGCACTGTATGTAACTACCGTATTCAGTTGCTTTTTACTCATTTTTTATTATTATAATTTTTGTTTTGTCACACTTTGGATAATTTGCCACATATGTAGATGGACTAATTTGCTAAATACTTTTGGGGATTAATGCAGCACAATATGCCTCTGCATGTTACATTCATATAGTGTATCCTATATTTGTGGAAGTAGCTTTTCCTTTTTTCTCCTTCAGTGCAGTTTCAAAAATGTATGATATAAGTTATTATTTGGCTGTTTTATAAAGTTATAACTAAACAACAAAGCTGTGGCATTGCCCTCTTCTAATTAACCACTTCAGCTCCGGAAGGTTTTACCCCCTTAATGACCAGGTCATTTTTTGCAATTCACCACTGCGTTACTTAAACAATTGCGCGGTCGTGCGACGCTGTACCCAAATACAATTGATGTCCTATTTTTCCCACAAATAGAGCGTTCTTTTGGTGATATCTGATCACCTCTGCAGTTTTTAGATTTTGCACTATAAACAAAAAAAAGCAACAATTCTGAAAAAAAAAAAACAATATTTTTTTACTTTCTGCTATATAAAACATTCCCAATAAAAAAAAATGTAAAAAATCTAAATCTTTTTTTTCAGTTTATTCCAATTTGAATTCTGCTACATATTTTTGGTAAAAAAATCCCAAAAAGTGTACATTAATTGGTTTACGCAAAAGTTATAGCATTTACAAACTATGGGATAGATTTTTGGACTATATATATATATATATATATATATATATATATATATATATATATATACTGTATATATTTATATATATATTTAGTTTTTTTTGTTTTTATTAGTAATGGCGGCATTCAGCGATTTTTAGCGGGACTGCAACATTGCGGCAGACAAATCTGACACTAAGTGACACTTTTTGGGGACCAGTGACATTAATACAGTAATCAGTGCTAAATAATATGCACTGTTACTGTATAAATGATACTGGCAGGGAAGGGGTTAATACTGGGGGTGATCAAGGGGTTAGGTGTGAGCCTATTTGTGCTTACTAACTTTGGGGGGGGGGTAGGGGAGGGCTCTGTGAAAGGCACAGTGATCAGTGTTTCAGCTTAGCTCAGACACAGGATCTCACTGTGCCTGTCTGAAAGAAGAGCCACCTGCTTGGTTTACATAAGCAGGCGGCTCTCCTGTCAGTTTCCCTGAAGATCATGGAGATCGAGCCCACTCCTCCCATGGTCTGGCTCCCACTGTGTCTAATCAGACCAAGACCGCGTGCACATAATCACGTAGGTCTTTATGCAGCCCGAGTCACCCTGCCGCAGTAAATCTGCGTGGGGCGGTCGGCAAGTGGTTAAATTGCTTTGTGTTTTTATCTGGGAGGAGAAAGGTTATTTAACCTTAAAGTAGCTAAAACCAAAAAACCCTAAACCCCCCCAAAAAAAAAAAATACAAACTAATAGACTAACAACAATCGATGTATAAAAAGGACATAATCAGACAAATGGGTTCAGAAAAATATGTTCAAATCCATCGCATGTGGACCAGTGTCATGGGTAGAATCACTAGCTCTTCATGCAGTAGGAACATCCCAACATGTTTCGGAATCTAACAATGATTCCTTCTTCAGGGAAATATAGATAGACCATATAACCATCACAATTATATTGCGAAGCAAGATATGTCCACACAAGTAACACAGCCAAAGAGCAGATATTTAGTCCACAGTAACTGTGACTAGGCCCAATAAATGGTGTTGGAAGGTGAAAGCCACAAGAGTTGGTAAGGGAGGAAAACTCCAATGAAAGGTAAGCCCAGCAAGACCTGGGAGCTATTGTTCACCTATGCATGATGCGCACAAAGTAGGAGGGACCACCCAATCCAGGTATTAAGTCAGTGTGAGGACGGCAGGCGATGTGAACCTGTCAGCGGTGGCCAGTGCCATATATGTTTTGGGGAAGGGACATGTGCTGCTTCAGGTATACCCACATATCCATCCTCGGCTTTGTTCATATACAGTAAATATCTCCTAAACCATGGGTGTCCAACCTTTTGGCTTCTCTGGGCCACAATGAGTGTAGAGAAATTTTCTCGGGCCGCATATAAAATATATACTATAGTAAAGGTATATAAATAATTAAATGCCGCCGCGCCCTTCCCGCCCCACCGCGCACCCCGCACAAATTTAACACAACTAGAGGATGCTTAAATGAAATGGAATCAGTATACAGAGGTTTACTTCTTCTGAGAGATAATAAAGGAACACTCTAACCACCATGACCACTTCAGTGATTTGAAGTGGTCACGGTGGTAGGAGTCAGAAACACTGCACATGCCCCCCCCCCTCTGAGGCAGCCTCTGCCTACCGTTAGTTGGAAGCTGCTGTGGCCGTGCCCCCGACCTGTCTTCCTTCCTCCCCAGCAAAAAAAAATTGTCAGGGGGCAGTGGGCCGCATTGCCTGCGGTTCCGGGCCACATGCGGCCCTCGGGCCGCAGGTTGGACATGCCTGTCCTAAATGGTGCAAGTTTAGGAGATATTTATAGTACCTATAGGTAAGCCTATGATGAGGCTTACCTATAGGTACAAATAATCAATGAAAGTTGACGTCCTCTTTAAGATGCCTATGTGCCTTGGCAGTCAGGAATTCTATAGTTCTGGTTCCACTTGTGTACATTTATATTTACAGCTGGGTTGGCTATAGCTTATCCTTGCTAGCATTGTTCACCTTTTTAGAGCTAATGGTCCTCCTTTTATCAGCAATGATAATAAATAACTGCTAACAAAGGTGTGCTTGTTCCAGAATGGGAAAAGTTGGGGAGATCTAACAAAAATAAGAACATATGATAGAAAAACTCTACACAAATTTAGAAAAAAATAACACCTTTATTAATAGAATCCCTACGGGCGTTTGCTTATATCTACATTATCATCACTGTGGAAACGACAGCAATGGAGTTTGTTTTGTGGAAACGGGACTCTATATATTTTCATCTGACTGAGCGTTGAATTGCCTATAGGCTATTGGATATATCTAGATTGTCTCCACTGTGAAAACCACTGAAATGGAGTCTGTTTTTTTTATAAACAGCGGTGCACTACTATATATGATTTCAATATTGAGTCAGCAAGATATTTCTGGGAGTTCACACATGGAATTTTCCACATATGCACATTTCAGCATTCCCATATGTTACATTTTTTAAGACTTGCTATTCCATTTGATTGGATAAAATCATTATGTGTCACAGGCTGAGCATATGTGAATCTTTGCCTGAATGAATTGCTTGTAGTATGTTCCTTATATGTCTGTTATATAAATCAGAGGTCTCCAAAATTTCTAAATGATGCACCCTCTAGTGTAGAGTGCTAGGTGTACATAGCTGTAATCTGTAGTTTAGGTAAAGTTAGCCTGGCTGAGAGCCAGGCTGGGTTGAACCTGAATCAAGGATAAGTGACTCAGGAAGGCTGGATGACTCATCAGACAGCCCCTCTGATGCCTCCCCCCTACTTGCTGGATGCTTGGAGAAGCTTCCAGAAGAATGGGTGGCAGGTTAGGGGGAGCTTCCTGGAGTATTGAGGAGGGCCCCAGTCATTTCCCAGCAAGTGGGCCGGCAAGGGGTGAGCACCTCCTAAACACTCCTGAGTCATGCCAGTAGGGGCAGTCTGATGGAAGATAGAGAAGGAGTGCTGAGGAGGTTGTTGGTGGCCCTTGAGTGCCCCCTAGTCGGGGAGGGGGGGTTACCTCTGGCCTGGGACATGGGTGCTGGAAGGTTCTCCCACAACATATGGAGAATACCCTTCCTGGAGGCACGGGAGCAAGAGTAAGGGCAGTAGGAGCCAGCTAGCACATCCATGAGTCTTCAGGAGAAGTCAGCTGGGTGGGCTGGTAAATTTGAAGTCTGGCAGGTCTGTGGGAAGTAGCCAGGATGGCTAGTGAGAGTGGCAGCTGCAGAGTGGAATACAGAGTGTATGACATGAGGAGGTATGTGCAGGAGAGGAGTGCAGATGGTATGACATGGGGAGGTATGTGCAGGAGAGCAGTACAGAGTGTATGACATGGGGAGGTATGTACAGGAGAGGCGTACAGAGTGTATGACATGGGGAGGTATTTGCAGGAGAGGAGTGCAGAGGGTATGACATGGGGAGGTATGCTCAGGAGAGGAATGCAGAGGGTATGACATGGGGAGGTATGCGCAGGAGAGGAGTACAAAGTGTATGACATGGGGAGGTATGTGCAGAAGAGGAGTGCAGAGGGTATGGCATGGAAAGGTATGTGCAGAAGAGGAGTGCAGAGGGTAAGACATGGGGAGGTATGCTCAGGAGAGGAGTGCAGAGGGTATGACATGGGGAGGTATGCTCAGGAGAAGAGTGCAGAGGGTATGACATGGGGAGGTACATGGGGAGGTATGCTCAGGAGAGGAGTGCAGAGGGTATGACATGGGGAGGTATGCTCAGGAGAGGAGTGCAGAGGGTATGACATGGGGAGGTATGTGCAGAAGAGGAGTGCAGAGGGTATGACATGGGGAGGTATGTGCAGAAGTGGAGTGCAGAGGGTATGACATGGGGAGGTATGTGCAGGAGAGGAGTGCGGAGGGCATGACATTCAGAGGTATGTGCAGCAGAGGAGTGCACAGGGTATGACATGGGGAGGGGGGTATATGTGCAATAGAGGAGTGCAGAGGGTATGACATGGGGGGGGGGTATATGTGCAGGAGAGGAGTGCAGAGGGTATGACATGGGGAGGTATGTGCAGGAGAGGAGTACGGAGGGCATGACATTCAGAGGTATGTGCAGCAGAGGAGTGCAGAGGGTATGACATGGGGAGGTATGTGCAGGAGAGGAGTGCAGAGGGTATGACATGGGGGGGGTATGTGCAGGAGAGGAGTGCAGAGGGTATGACATGGGGAGGTATGTGCAGGAGAGGAGTGCAGAGAGTATGACATGGGGAGGTATGTGCAGGAGAGGAGTGCAGAGGGTATGACATGGGGGGGGGGGGATATGTGCAGGAGAGGAGTACAAAGGGTATGACAGGAGTAAGTACATCCAGGAAAGGAATGTGAAGGGTGTGACAAGGGGAAGTATATGCAGTAAAGATTTATGCACTAACAGTGTGGTCTGGTCACTTATAAGTACACAAATCTTTCAAACAACAGGTTTAAGAGATGTGTTAAAACTGAACATAGTATCTCCAAATCCGTGTGGTTTCAAGGGACATTCTCGGTCACAGTGTACTTTGGCAGCTTATTTTTGGCTTATGAATTAGACACCATTCCATTAATAGGGCGGCCCCCTTGCAACCACACAATGCTGCAGAATGGATGATAGGGTTCCGGACAAAGAGCAGCTATGGAATGCCTCCTACAAGTGTTTTTTATTCACAGCTAACTTGTCTCGCACTCTTCAAAGGATTCACTTGCCTGAGTCCACTTTAAAGCATAAAATAGACAGACATAAAAATGAACAGATTTTTTTTTTTTCAAAGGCGATAACAAATGTTTAATTATTTGCAGTTTAACACAATAAACTAATTTACATTATTTTCCTCTCTTGATGGAAAGCCTATAAGGGAAAACTAAGCAATGGAAAGAAATGTGTTCATTCATGAGAAACTGGCGTAGCTTCTGTATTTTTAAGTTCTCATTTCTGAGCCTTCTTCCAGAAACGCGATGAAGTGTAACTAGAAGATAAGATACATGTTTAGTGATAAAAGGTAGAATACACTGTGCTGAAAGAAGATTTCACCAATCAGAGATTTACAGTACGGCGTAGTTTATCTATATGCGCTAGGTCAGGAAGAGCTGTTTGAAATAGCTTCACTCGTGTTCGGTAGAGGACAAGTCAATGGTCTGAAACCCAATTGATGATAACTATGCTTGATCAGTTTTTAAACATCATTGAAAAAAACACGTTCCAGAAATGAATAGCTGAACTCACTGATGCATAATATCCGCACTGGAGAGGAGATAGTTGATTCTGGAAATAAATTACATTTTACAGGCTAGAGTGCATTAGTATAGGATTTTATGGATAAAAATGAAACACATATTCAGGACCTGTATGAATTACAACACTATGGAAAGTGTGCTGGTAAAATAGCCTTAGAAAATACATTAAGCTGCACTATATCATAGATTAAAGTGCGTGTCTGGGCAAAATATAACAAAAAAATATTCAGTTCATCTCTTCATCACATGCACATTTCTCAGTGTTTTATCCCTTTACAAATGCTGAAGGTATAGATACGTACATGTAGACCTTTCAGAAACCCAGAGAGCTCCTAACTTCCAACTTGCCGACCGCCCTATAAGCACATATACTGCTACAGGGCAGCCGCGGTGCAAAAGGATCATACACTATATTATGAAAAGTATTGGGACACCTGCCTTTACACACACATGGATTTTAATGGCATCCCAGTCGTAGTCTGTAGGGTACAATATTGAGTTGGCCCACCCTTTGCAGCTATAGCAGCTTCAACTCTTCTGGGAAGGATGTCCACAAGGTTTAGGAGTGTGTCTATGGGAATGTTTGACCATTCTTCCAGAAGCGCATTTGTGAGGTCAGGTACTGACGTTAGATGAGAAGGCCTGGCTCTCAGTCTCTGCACTAATTCATACCAAAGGTGTTCTATTGGATTGAGGTCAGGACAGTCAAGTTCCTCCACCCCAAACTCACTAATTCATGTCTTTATGGACCTTGCTTTGTGCACTGGTCTGAATCATTTGGTGGAGGGGGGGGGGGGGGAATTATGGTGTGGGTTTTTTTTTTCCAGGGGTTGGGCTTGGCCCCCTAGTTCCAGTTAAGGGAACTCTTAATACGTCAGCATACCAAGACATTTTGGACAATTTGTGGGAACAGTTTGGGGAAGGCCCCTTCCTGTTCCAACATGATTTCGCACCAGTGCACAAAGCAAGATCCATAAAGACATGGATGAGTGAGTTTGGGGTGGAGGAACTTGACTGGCCTGCACAGAGTCCTGACCATAACCTGATAGAACACCTTTGGGAATTGGATTTGAATTAAAGCGGAGACTGAGAGCCAGGTCTTCTCTTTCAACATCAGTGCCTGACCTCACAAATGTGCTTCTGGAAGAATGGCCAAACATTCACATAGACACATTCCTAAACCTTGTGGACAGCCTTCCCAGAAGAGTTGAAGCTGTTATAGCTACAAAGGGTGGGCCAACTCAATATTGAACCCTACAGACTAAGACTGGGTTGCCATCAAAGTTCATGTGTGTGTAAAGGCAGGCAGTATATCTGCTATAGGGCGGTCGGCAGGTGGTTAGAGTGGAACAAAGGCGTAGATAAGGGGGGGTCCAACCCCCCCACCCCCCCAGAGCATCAGTCAATTTCACAGAAGCTAGGCTAGTGTAGCCTATCAGCTGCGGTAGCCGCACTGCTACTTGAAAGACCACCTGTCTTATCCAGGAGGCTGACAGGCAGGGCCTGGCTGACATTGAAGCCATGTTGGGGGCGCTGTATATACTGTATATATATATATATATATATATATATATATATATATATATATACACACCAAAATTTGTCACAGTGTGGCAGACGTGCTAATTATTGTTTTCTGGGTAATCAAGGCTGAACCCCGCCAGGAAAAAAAGATTATCTATGGCCCTGCAGAGGAAGTTAGGAGATTTTGAATATGTTCCAAACTGGTGATGGTTTACCACATTGAAGATCTAACAAGAAGAATTTTTGAACTTTTTTAAAAAGATATTTGAGAAAATGTTGTGATTGTGTTTCACCATTATTTAGCAAATTGCATTGATTGATTTATCACAGTTTCTATATTAGCACCAATGTCAATATTCATTTTTAGTATAATATGTAGTTTCTAATCACAATAGCACCCCCTCACATCATTTATAGTATAGGTCACCTTCACCTACAGCAGCTTTTAAACACAGTTAATATTACTTATGATCATTAATTTAAACCCCTAGGTGCGAGATACCCCCAACATTGTTTACTCTCATTTCTATTTATACACTCAACAAAAAATAGCTTAAAATATATATTGTTTTACATTATATGATTAAAAGTATGTGCTATGTGGGTGTGTATATTGGATATCACAATGTGTTATTTTTTTTTTTGTTTTACAGCTGAGAATATCTTTTAATTGGGTGATGGGTTTGTGCATTAAAGAGTCGAGGAGCTGTCATTTCAACAATATAAATGTAATAGTCAAGTGCTAAGACTTTCTTTGCGTATGACGTGTCACCCATGGTTGAGAAAACCTTGGCTTTATAGGATTCTCGAGTGCTGCGAAGACGAATGTTCATTTTTTTCATAAAAATTCCAGCAGTGTCATCTGCCATGTGTGCAAGAGACGCTTGAGGAAAAATTGCTTCATTTTTCTGCCTTCTGTCCACAAGGCCAGAAATTGGATTATAATTGGAATGAGGCAAGGAGACTCACCTTCCATGGTAGAAGTCATTCATGAAACTTGTATCTAGGTCATTGTCTAAAAGATGGTGTAACTCATGGCAGCCAATCGGATTTCAACGCAATAAAACTGTACTAGAAAATTAGCAGTCACGTATGGATTTTTTATTTTTTTTTTTATGCATCAGGAATAAAGACTGTAGAAAAACGCAGCAGTTTTAGTAGTTTTATATTTCTTTGCTTTTTTTTTTTCAGTTTTTTAATTTTAAGTTATATTTTTTGCTTAGTATGAAAGAAGGGGACAGCTATCAGATTGGAGGTAGATCGCAAGGGGTAAAAGTGTCCACGTCCCAATTAAATGAAGAAAAAGAGAGGGGGTGGGCCAAGGGGACTTTTAAAGGGACACTGTCATCAAGACAAATAGCAAAAATCAGACATGTATATGAAATTAAACAAATTTTATTATATCAAAAAAGAAAAAAGGGGGAAGACAATGTTTAAAAGTTATTATTATCGTGTTGGCAAACACTAATAATAATAATAAAGCATACAGAGCAATTGATAATGGTCATACAGTAGCATACAACAAAAGAGCTCAAAGAGCCCAATATCCACGGAGGGGTGATGTAGATCACGCTGTCCAATGCAGACCTATGCCAGAGATGGTGAAACTGGTGGGTCTACTGTCTAGACACCTAGCTCCAACACAGTAGACCCACCAGTTTCACCATCTCTGGCATAGGTCTGCATTGGACAGCGTGATCTACATCACCCCTCCGTGGATATTGGGCTCTTTGAGCTCTTTTGTTGTATGCTACTGTATGACCATTATCAATTGCTCTGTATGCTTTATTATTATTATTAGTGTTTGCCAACACGATAATAATAACTTTTAAACATTGTCTTCCCCCTTTTTTCTTTTTTGATATAATAAAATTTGTTTAATTTTATATACATGTCTGATTTTTGCTATTTGTCTTGATGACAGTGTCCCTTTAAAAGTCCCCTTGGCCCACCCCCTCTCTTTTTCTATATTTTTTGCTTGTTGACCAACTGGAAAGACAGATTGCAAACAGATTATACACAGAATGAAAACTAACAAAAGAACAGGGACTCTTCATCTGCTTCTCATTCACTGCAATGTAAAGATGCAGACACCAGTGGGATAAAAACTGCAACATGTTGTATTTTTAAACAGTAAATAAATACATAAATAAATAAAATAAATAAATAAATAAAAAAAAACAGCAATTCTTTAGAACCAATAGTCGCATAAAAGTAGACCAGCAATATACTGTATTTTCCTTTTTTTTTAATATATATAGTTGTTTCTATTATACCTTTTATAAGATGCTAACATGTTACAGTGTATTGTATATTAACCTCTTGCCGATTTTTTGCCGGTTTTTCTTGTAAACAAAGTGTCAGAAGAAGCCCTGGTCTTAAAGTGGGTAAAGCCTGAAGGTACTCCTTGGATGTTGTGTCTCTCTATGTAGCTAGGCTGTGAAAAAGTCTCACACATGTGGTATCGCCATACTCAGGAGGAGTAGCAGAATGTGTCTTGGGGTGTAGTTGCAAGTATGCCTATGCCGCATTTGAGAAATAACTTGTATGGCTTGGGTGCGCGAATCGCCGTACCTGTACGGTGATCCGAGGGATCGATCCCTCATTTGCAAGCCGGGAAGTTAATTCACCGGGAACGGCGGCCGCAATTGCCGCTGGGCACCCGCGATTGCTCCCTGTGGAGAGAGAACGGTGGTCTGCTGTTGTAAACACAACAGACCGTTCTCTCAGGAATCAGCACAGAGCGCCTGTGATCCTCCTATTTAGGAACACAGGTCTCTGTGTTGATTCCGCAAGCCCACCTCCCACACAGTTAGAAAGCACCCCTAGGGACACATTTAACCCTTTGATCGCCCCATGGTGTTAACCTCTTCCCTGCCAGTGTCATTAGTACAGTAACAGTGCATCTTTTTAGCACTGATTACTGTAGTAATGTTACTGGTCCCCCCAATAGTGTCAAATGTCAGTTAGGTGTCCGATCTGTCCACCGCAATGTTGCAGATCCGCTTAAAAATTGCAGATCGCTGCCATTATTAGTAAAAAAAATAAGAAAATAAAAATGACATATATTCCATGTTCTCTTATACTATGGTTGTTGACTGTAAGCATCTTTGTGTTTTTCTCTTACAAAAAATTATAAACATATTAAAATCTAAAAATGACATAAATCTTTCCCCTAGTTTTTAGACGCGATAACTTTTGCACAAACCAATCAAAATACACTTATTAGAATTTTTTTTAACAAAAATATGTAGCAGAACAAAAATTGGCCTAAAATGATGAAAAAATATAGCAGAAAGTAAAAAATGTTGTTTTTTGATTTTTTTTTTTTTTTTTTTGCAGAATTGCCGCTCTTTTTTTGTTTATAGCACAAAAAATAAAAATTGCAGAGGTGATCAAATACCACTAATAGAAAGCTCTATTTGTGGGAAAAAAAGGACATCAATTTTGATTACAGAGTCGCACAACCGCGCAATTGTCCGTTAAAGTAACGCAGTGCCGTATCGTGAAAAATGGCCTGGTCACTAAGGGGGTAAAACCTTCCGGTCCAGAAGTGGTTATTGCCATTACATGTAGGATATTCAGTAAAGGCTCCTTGAGTGCATTCTGCGTTCTGGAAAATCATTAGTTCACCAGCTGCTGGGACTGATCAAGTACAAGTCCTGACTCTGCTTCCCGTGGTGACACGTGTCTGGAGCGGAGGATTATATGGCAGATATGGATCTTGGAATTCACATCCCTGTGGGGCTCTTAGTCTTTGCCAGCTTCGTTTGTATAAATATAATTATCATTAAAGGCTGTGATTGTCAGGCATTTTTGCCTTTAGAACACAGTTTCTTGTTGCAGAGCTGCGAGCAACTTTTGACATTTGTTTTCGTCGAAAGAAACTTCACATGAAACAAAATCAGGAAACAGCCATTTGGTGACAAGGCGGCGTGTGACAGGTGATTAGTCATGGGTAGACCATCTTATGTTATCTACAAAGTTAAAGTACAACTCCTGCTCAATTTTTCTTTGAAATCGTATTTAAACCCAATGACTAAAATGTCATGATATTTCATCTTTTGAATGATTATTATCAATCGGGATTTATATAGCGCCAACTATTTGTGCAGCGCTTTACAAAAACAAAAAAGACAGTACGGTTATAATTCAATACAAGTAGTTATAGTAGTATATAGTAGTATATAGTAGGACCCGGCTCACAAGAGTTTACTATCTAAGGCCTCTTGCACATTGCAACTTAACCGCTTTCCGACTGCCCGCCGCAGTTATACAGCCGCTCCCAGGCAAATCGCCGTACATGTACGGCGGCTCGCTCGCAGGAGGCTAGGGGGCGAGTGCGCACCACCGGCAGCGTGCTCCCATCCCCACTCGTGAGCGTGGAAACCGATGCACGGGGAAACTGACACCCACGATTGCTCCCCGCTGAGAGAGAACGGTCAGCCGTTGTAAACACAGCTGACCGTTCTTCTCCCTGGAATGATCACAGAACCCCTGTGATCCTTCTATATAGGATCACATGTCTCTATAGTCATTTCAGAAAACACGCCCCCCCCCCCCCCCACAGTTAGAATGACTCCCCTAGGCTCACATTTAACCCCTTGGTCACCCATAATGTTAACCTCTTCCCTGCCAGTGTTATTATCACAGTAATGCCTCGTACACACGTACCGATCGTCGGCCGAACGATCGGCCGTCTTTTGTCCAGGGATGTCCTGTCCGCTGAAAAGTGCAAAAGACTGCACACGAATTTTGTCCGCCGACTGCAGAAGTGATGTCATGTGTTGGTTAACTTTCCCTGTGTTTTTTCTTCTCTGAGCATGCCCAGTCTTGCAAATCTGCTGATTGTCGGCTGAATTCTGTACTGACTGGCGAACAATCGGCCGTTCTGGTGTTGTCCAACAAAAATTTTAATGCTTGCACGACAGATTCTTTACGGCCGAAAGTGCGCTGTCGGCTGTCGGAAGCATCATACTAACAAGCCTACAATCGGCCGATCGGTCGTCGGCCGAATATTTACGGCCGACAATCGGTACGTGTGTACGGGGCTTAACAGTGCATATTTTTAGCACTGATTACTGTAGTAATGTCACTGGTCCCCCCAAAAGTGTCAAAAATGTCAGTCAGGGGTCCGATCTTTCAACCGCAATGTCGCAGTCCCGCAAAAAATCGCAGATTGCCACCATTACTAGTAAAAAACAAAACAAAAAAAAACAATAACAATGACATAAATTTCCCGTAGTTAGTAGACACGATAACTTTTGCACAAACCAATCAAAATACGCTTATTGCGTATTTTCCAAAAATGTGTAGCAGAAAACAAATTGGCTTAAAATGTCAAATTTTAATTTTTATTTATTTTATTTTTTTTGAGAATGTCATATAGCAAAATGTGAAAAATATTGTTTTTTTTTTTTTCAAAATTGTCGCTCTTTTTTTTTGTTAATAGCGCAAAAAAAAAAAAAGAAAAATCGCACAGGTGATCAAATACCACCAAAAGAAAGCTCAATTTTGGGTACAGCGTCGCATGACCGCGCAACTGTCCATTAAAGTAAAGCAGTGCCGAATCGCAAAATAGGGCCTAGTCATGAAGGGGGGCAAATCCTTCCGGTCTTAAAATGGTTAAAGACGCTCAGTACTGCTTTTTTTTTTTTCTGAGCTAAAATACAGCCATTCATTGTAATGTTGCCTATGCACACAGGCGCGTAAATGAGTGCCGTGAATTTTTCAGAACAAAATAGAAAAATCTGCATTTTTGGACAGTAATTTACGCCTAATGCGCACAATTGCGAACAAATGAACGCACATAAACTTACTGTTGATCTAAAAAATACTAATTTGCATATTTTACAAAAACACGAGAATACATTTGCGCGAAAAGATGCAAATGTGCACGAAAGCATATGCGCGAAAATGCATGCATTTCAATAGGACAAGTATACGCCTGAAATTTACGGCTGAAAAAGGAGATGCTCAAACAGGAGTAATGTGTGTAAGAGGCCTAATAGGGTGGGGCAACTCAAACAAAACATATGCCACAGCGCAAAAACAGTATAAGTGTTATACCAAAAAAAAAAAATATATATATATATATATATATATATATATATATATATATATCCACCAAACTACACCAATAGTGAGTATAATAAATAGTGCTCAAACTGTGAAAATTTAAAAATTTTAAATACATAAATAAAACTTAAAAAATTGAGTTAACAAAAGTGTAAATAAATAAAACTTAAAAAATTGGGTTAACAAAACTGTACAAATAGGTGCATCCCAGGAGCATCAGCACCAAAAAATTATCAGTCCAAACAATAAAAATAATACCAGGATGTTAAGCCCATAAATCAAAAAAATAAAAAAAATGAAACAAATCAAGTATCCAGTGAAAGCCTGTGAAATTATGTGCTTCTAAGCCTGGAAACCTGTGCCAATCTGTGACTCATACAGCAAACTGTGCTCCACACCCCAATGTGTGTAATCTTACCAGAAGGCGTGGACCCCTAAGCAATACTACCTACGGGTCTATCAGGCTTTTTATGGCAAGTATAGGGATAATGCTTCCTGGAGTTTCTGAATGACCATCACTCATATATAGGGAACAGAGAAGGGTGGGGCCAGGGCCGGTGCTACCACTAGGCGAACTAGGCAGCCGCCTAGGGTGCACAGCCGCCTAGGGCGCAGCCATGGCCAGTGCCACATTCCTCTCTTGTCACCTCCTCATCCCCAGTGGATGTCACATCTAAAGGGGGGGCAGTGTGTACAGGAAGGGGGGTGTAGGGTTAAAGGGGGGGGGGGCGGTGTGTATAGAAAGTGGGTGTAGCATTATAGGGGGGCAGTGTGTGCAGGAAGGGGGTGTAGCACTAAAGGAGGGCAGCGTGTGCAGGAAGGGGGTGTAGCATTAAAGGGGGCAGTGTGTACAGGAAGGGGAGTGTAGGGTTAAAGGGGGGGCATTATTTGCAGGAAGGGGAGCAATAAGTACAGTTTTTATTTTGGAGGGGGGGGGGAGGGTGCAGGTAGCTGGTCTTACCTAGGGTGCAAAATAGTCAAGCACCGGCCCTGGGTGGGGCAACTGATAAAAAGGTAATGAGTTGCCTAAGGCCCCTTTCACACGTCCGCTCCGTTGACGGACTCCAGTTTTCTCAGCAGGGGATCAATCCGCAGATCCAGCTGAGCAGGCGGATGACAGCTCTGTCTCCGCTCTGTGTGGAGACGGAGCTGTCAGATCCCCGCTCTCCTCTATGGGGGAATCGGATGAGAGCGGACCGCCTGTCCTGTCCTTCTCATCTGATCTGCCAGATGGATGGAAAAATAGGGTTTCCATCCGTCCAGATTTGACGGACCGGACTCCGCTGACATCAACTGCCCCATAGAGATGCATGGGGCATCCATTAGATCCGCCTGAAAAACTGGCAGGCAGATCTGAACGGTCTGCCTGTGTGAAAGGGGCCTAAGGGCTTGGATCTATTTAAAGAGTAATTCCACTTTTGTAGCGAAATAAAAATATCCCCCCTGGGTGATCAATGTACATTGCAAGGTTTTTAACAAACATTGTAGCAAAGCAAAGGTAATTTTTTATAAGATTAAATAACATTGTGGCTCGTGAAGCTATTTATTTTTTTCTTGCTATATTTTTTTTTTTTTCTTGCTATATTTTTTTTTTTTCTTGCTATATTTTTTTTTTTCTTGCTATATTTTTTTTTCCCCCCACAAAGGGGGTCATCCTGTAAGTGTAGATTTGGAAAGGATTAGTTCTTCTATCGGGTTATCATCAGGTTATCTCACTTCCTGTCCAGGTCATTGCTGCAAAATGAACTTCCCTCTTACCCTGTCTGGAGTGCATTCTTCATTTATTATTATTATATTTTTTTTTTTTTTCAAATATAAGTTTGTTAACCACTTAAAGACCGGAGGATTTGGCTGCTCAATGACCAGGCCCTATTTTGCGATTCAGCACTGCGTGATTTTAATGGACAATTGCGCGGTTGTTGGACGCTGTACCTAATCGAAATTGACGTCCTTTTTCCCCCAGCAAATAGAGATTTCTTTTGGTGGTATTTGATCACCTGTGCGATTTTAATTTTTGCGCTATAAACAAAAAAATAGCAACAATTTTGAAAAAATAACAATATTTTCACATTCTTTTTTATGAAATTCTCAAAAAAAAAAATTAAAAAATCAAATTTTTTTAACATTTTAGGACAATTTGTTTTCTGCTACATATTTTTGGTAAAAAGAATCACAATAAGTGTGTTTTGATTGGTTTGTGCAAAAGATATTGTGTTTACTAACTACGGGAAAGATTTGTCATTTTAATTATTTTTTTTCTTTATTTACTAGCAAAGGCGGCGATCTGCGATTTTTTTTTTTTTTTGCGGGACTGCGACATTGCGGCGGACAGATCGGACCCCTAACTGGCATTTATGACACTGTTGAGGGTACCAGTGACATTACTACAGTAATCAGTGCTAAATATATGCACTGTTACTGTAAAAATGACACTGCCAGGGAAGGGGTTAACAGTATGGGTGATCATGGGGTTAAATGTGTCCCTAGGGGCGTGATTCTAACTGTGGGGGGCGTGGCTTGTGAAGTCATCACAGAGACATGTGATCCTATATAGCAGGATCACATGACATCTGTCATCACTTCAGGGAGAAATATGGAAGGCTGTGTTTATATCAGCCGTCCGTCCTTCTCTCTCAGGTGTGGGAGATCGCGAGTGGGCGGCGGCCATCAGAACCACCTGCCACATGCACTAGCTTCCCAGCTGACGAGCGGGGGCAGGAGCGCACCTCCGGCGGCGCGCGATCGCCCCCTAGCTCTTCTCAGGCGAGTGCCGTACATGTACGGGACTTTGCCTGGGAGAGACAGACTGCCATTGTACATCTGCGGCGTGCGGTCGGCAAGTGGTTAAAGATTCGGGAAGGGTACAACAAACCAAAACACAGGTTTCATGTGAATTAAACCATAGAAGGAACGAGATAGTGAACACATTAATAGACGGAATATACAATAAATAGTGGTAAGAATTCGTTATTAATTTTTTTTTTTTTTTAAATCCTCATGAAAGTGTCACTTTCTAACCCTTCCAAAAAAGTCCAAATTAATTTCAATAAGCAGTGTAAGATGTTTCCATTTAACCACTTGAAGACCATTTTCTGGCATTTTTTGTATACATGTAAAAATCATTTTTTTTTTTTTTTATGCTAGAAAATTACTTAGAACCCCCAAACATTATAGGCTACAGGCCCTAGAGAATAAATTGATGGGTTTCACAATTTTTTATGTCACATGGTATTTGTGCACAGTATTTGCGCAGCAGTTTACAAACACAATTTCTGGGGAAAAAATACACTTTTTAAAATTTGAATGCAAAAAAGCCCGATAACCCAATTTTTGTGTAAAATATAAAAGATGATGTCCGCCAAGAAAATAAATACCAAACATGCCACGCTTTAAAATTAAGCATGCCCACGCAGCGGCATCAAACTATGTACATTTTACTATCCATAGGCAAAGCTTTTTAAAGCCTTTACAGGTTCCCACTTTATATTTACATAGGAGATCCAGTGCTAGACTCACTGCCTATGATCTGACGTTCGCGGGCATACCTCACATGTGTGGGGCGACTGCTGTTTGCATGCGTGTTGCTTTAAGCCATGCACTTACGTGACGCTGGGACCACAGTGCAGTGCCACATTCGGCGCATACGGGACACTTGTGCTTTAGTCCGGGTCTATCTCATGGTAATTGTTTCTTGCATACTTTCTCCTGTGTCTCACTTTCTGGTTCCTTCTCCATGATTTTCAGCAATGTGTTTTTTGGCATCTTTCTTCCCTATGATCTGCACCAGCTTACACCCTTTCTTTTGGATTTTTCACTCTATCCTCTCCATGTATACATATTTCATCACATGGTCTCATTGAATTCTCCTTGTGCCACCTGCTTTTTATACATTTCTATTTCATTTTTTACAATCTACTTGGCATCACATGTATTTCTCTCTCAATTTATTTCTGCTTTCTTCATGCACATTTTCGCCATGGTAGCAGCACCATGATTTTTTAATCATATTTACACAGATATATTCTTTATATATATATATATATATATATATATATATATATATATATATATATATATATATATATATTTATTATATATATTTTTTACGTATTTTTATAGATATCTTCTTTTTTGATGCTACACATTTTACTCTCATTCCATTCACTTCAGCCCACACTTACCATGTGTATGTCATGCCCAGCCCTGTTTGCCTGTACTGTGTGCCCTCAGCTCCCGTGTGAGACACCCGGGGCCATGGCTCTTTCCAGTGCCAACATCTACCCTATTGCAATGTAAGTGTTAGACATCTGAGGCTATTGCCTCTTTTTTCTTCTCCTCCCAGTCTTCATTTACCATCATTTGCTATTTCCTTATATATACATTTTTTATAGATCAGACATCCCCTCCTGATGAAGTGGCATATTCGGTCCACGATACGCGTTGAGTCCATTGATGTTGTGACTATATCAAATTACTCTACTAAAATTGATTCATTGTATTCATTGATGTTGCAATTACTACTACTATTTTTTTACTTCTGGAAATTCGCCATGTTGGTTTTTATGAATATTGGATCTGAGACTATTTATTAGCCTTTTTTGTACTACCCTGTCTATGTAAATTTACCTTAGTTGTATGGTTTTTATTTGTATGTATCCATCAATAAATGTGATTTTCTTTCCTGTAACCATCGTCACATCTCTCGTAAAGTCCCAACCTTTTTCTTTTTGTACGTTTTTTTTTTTTATGTGACAGCATTAGGCACGTGGCAGGTACTTTTTATGGAGGGATCTGGGGTCAATAAGGCCCCAAATCCCTCCTTTGCACTTGAAAGCATTTAAAGCGGAGTTCCGGGCACAAAAACATTTTTTCAATGAACATACCCCCGGGACAGTCAGGGCTAGTACATTCCACAATGGCTAGCCTCTGATCTGTCCCAGGTCGCACTTACCTGCAAGAAGAAATACTCACTTATAAAATTTCTTCTCCAGCGTTGCCATCTCTGTTGTGGGCACCTGAAGCCAGCGCAATCCTCTTCTGCGTCCTCTTCCGTGTCCTCTTCTCCCAGAATGCGCCTGCACCGGCCCCTCTCGTCACTTCCGGTGCGGCGCCGCATGCCCAGAAGCTGTTTAGCAGGGAATGCGGCGTCGCACCGGAAGTGACGAGTGGGGCCGGTGCCATCGCATTGATTCCTGGGAGCGATTACGTTCAGCTCCCAGGAATCATTGCAAACCGGAAGTGACGGCGCGGGCGCGGCCGCCGAGGGAGGAAGTGGAGAATAGGTGAGTATTTCTTTCTACAAATACAAGGTGAGTAAAAAAAAAAAAATAACCCTAACTATCCAATTCCTTTTCAGGTGAAGAAGAGCAAGCGGATGGGCACAAAATCGATTAGGTCGATTTTGTGCCCGGAACTTCGCTTTAAAACGACAAGATCGGTGTTTTTGAATATTTTCAATTTTCCAAAAAATCGTAAGTGATGTCACGTCATCGCTTCCGGGAATACCATAGCGGAGACCCGATCAAAGCTGATTCCAGCTTTGTATGGGTCTCCGGCCAGCCGGCGGATGTGCCAGCTGGTAGCTCGGATCTCCTGGTGGGATGGGAGAGCCAGAGAGAGCCACAGAAGAGGGGATGTCCCCTTCCACTTCTTGGCTAGTTAGCCTCTCCGGTTGCTATTACTGTACAAGAGAGCCAACCATTGGCTCTAAAAAACGGTAGCTGCAGGCATCACCCCGTTACGACCACTTGAAGACAAATACGTACCAGGTACGTGATTTGGCGGCAAGTGGTTAAAGAAAAGCTAAATAGTTTTGGAGTCATTTTTTTATAATTTATTTAAAGTTTAGAAGTGTTCAAACTGCTTATGATCAAAGCATGCATTTCAAAAGCTGAGGTGTGAACAAGGTTTCCTTTGGTACTGCTTCCTTTCATGAGCAACAAAAGTCTCATAGACTCAAGAAAGACACGTGCCCCTTTTTACTGATGTAAATGCAGTCCATTGTTTTCATTTGCCTGTACATACAGGCGTGTAAACATACATTGCGTATAGAGTAAGAAAAAAGGAGTTGCTGGTCAGTATTTTGCATGAGTATGCATATATAGGAGCAAATACACGAATATAAAATGTTAATTTAAAAAATGTATTTTGCTTGTACTGTATGCATATACTATATTACCAAAAGTATTGGGACACCTGCCTTTACACGCACATGAACTTTAATGCCATCCCAGTCTTAGTCCGTAGGGTTAAATTTTGAGTTGGCCCACCCTTTGCAGCTATAACAGCTTCAACTGTTCTGGGAAGGCTGTCCACAAGGTTTAGGAGTGTGTCTATGGGAATGTTTGACCATTCTTCCAGAAGCGCATTTGTGAGGTCAGGCACTGATGTTAGAGAGAAGACCTGACTCGCAGTCTCCCCTCTAATTCATCCCAAAGGTGTTTACACTTCTCCACAACAGTATCTCGGACCTGCCTGGTGTGTTCCTTGTTCTTCATGATGCTCTCTGCGCTTTAAACGGACCTCTGAGACTATCACAGTGCAGGTGCATTTATACGGAGACTTGATTAGGTCAACATTGGATCATTCAGAGATCCTCACTGAACTTCTGGAGAGAGTTTGCTGCACTGAAAGTAAAGGGGCTGAATAACTTTGCACGCCCAATTTTTCAGTTTTTTTTTTTTGTTAACAAAGTTTGAAATATCCAATAAATTTCGTTCCACTTCATTATTGTGTCTCACTTGTTGATTCTTTACAAAAAATTACAGGTTTATATCTTTGTTTGAAGCCTGAAATGTGGCAAAAGGTCGAGAAGTTCAAGGGGGCCGAATACTTTCGCAAGGCACTGTACGCACGTGTAAATATACCCAAATATGTGCACATACGTGTGAATGTGCACAAAATAAACACAATAACTTTTGGCCAGGACATCAGTACATAACATCAGTACCATGTGCAAGTGCCCTTGAAATAAAACTCACAGCTGTTCCAGAAGAAGACAAAAGCCCTTATAAAGTATCGTCCAATGTGGTATTGTGGGGAAAAAATTCCTTCAAAGTTCCCAAAGGCAATTGAATACACCCTTAATCAATTCTCTACAGCAGCCTTTCTCAAACTTCCCAACACAGAGGAACCTTTGAAACAATTTTCTGGTCTCAGGGAACCTCTGCTAAAAATGACTTTATCTGCAACTCATGATACATTATTGTGATGATGGTCAGTGAGAAGAATGCCCCTTGCACTTGTGGTCATGAGGAAGAACTATTCCCTTACAGATAGCTAAAAACATCAATAGTGTCAGTGGGAACTTATCTAAGAGGCATTGGTCATTGCTCAAGGAAGTCCCAGCATCCCCTGGAGGAACCCTGCTGATTTGTTATAAAAATGAATTGACATTCATATTATATGCATTTAAAAACACATTTAATATAATATAAACAGTCAGCTGCAGTGGTGGCTGGTGAATGAAAATTTTGGGGGGGGGGGGGGGGCGCAAAACCAAAACCCCCACCCTCGGCGGGACATCAAATCTACCACCCCCTCCCGGGTCGGAAGGCTGGCTGCCCAGCCGGACAGCCAGCATCCTTACCTGCTCCTTCCCCGAGCGGCTGTGGATCTCTTCCGGCCGTACGACTCCTCCCTCTTCCTGGCCAATGGCCAGAAAAAATGCTTCTCTTTTCAGCCAATCAGGAAAGGGGTCTCACGACCCGCTTCCTGATTGGCTGGGAGAAAAATCAGTGTGATAATAGCAAATATTCATTCGCTATTGTCATACAACTGGGTGGGCTCAGGGTGCAGTGCTCTGCACCCTGAGCCCACCCTTTTTTGAAGCCTATTAGAGCCTCTGGCTGTAATCACGTGCTTCAAAAAAAAAAAAATCCCCTATTGGAATCCATGCATCCGGTGCCCTGCATGTAGATTAGGGGCCCGGACATATGGGTAGGGGGGGGCGGCGCCCCTGCGCCCCCAATGGACGGGCCGCCACTGGTCAGCTGCAATCAGTTCCTGCGAAAGACTATTCCACACAGCTCTTACAACACCCCTTCCTTATTCAGGCATAAAACCTCTTCCTAGTTTGCCTTTCTGGAGTTACCTTAAACCCAGATAGCAAGCAATTGAGCTGTAAGATTGAAAATGATTTGCTAAGCTCTTGCTAGACTTGCCAGGCTTCACAAGTTTGTTGCACAATTGCGGCAAGTCTGCATTGGATGACTCCAGATCAACTTTCTTTGCAAACATTCTGCAAGTGTGCTGCAATTTCTGGTTCAGTTATATTGTGCAATAGTCATCCCACCACAGGGGGCACTGTGACTTGTAGAGCTCTTGCTGTAAACTCACCACTGCAACTTTGCTCTTGACTTGTCAAGCACACTTGCTACAAATTGGAAAAGTGTCCACTAGAACTTGTGCTTCAAGGGCTCTGCAAGTGTACAACTTACCAGGGAAAATGTGCAGCAAGTTAACAGTTACAATTTAACACTGCCAAAAATGTGTGGCAAGTTATCCTTGCTATCTGGGAAGTGCATGGTTAGGGGGGTTTTGGTAGCATTTCCTGTTTGGCCATCTAGGTGGCACTTTCCCCCTTAGAGAAATAGGGGGTTATATGGGAGAGTGGGGGAGACTGGGCAGGGAGTTTATAGAACTGGCAGCTGGTCCCCATAGGACTTAATGGGGCGAATTCTACAGAGATGTAACACTTCCAGAAATTGGTATTGCCTGGCTGGGGAATACCTGGAGAGATATTGTGGCCCTGGATAGGAGGGATTTGGGGACAGAACATACCCAAACTGGGAAATTGCTGACAACTGCTACTTTGATGGTAAGAAGCTGTATCCCCTGAAGTTGAATGCCAAGAAGTTGCCCACCTTAAAATTGTGCAAATAAAGCTTTGATAAATGCATTGGACTCACGTCTTCTTCTATTGGCCAGTCCTAGGAACTTTTACCTGGCTCCGTTGGAAAGTTTGCAGGTGTGGGCGATGGTAATGTACATGTGTTGGTGAATGTATGCCATCTGGCTCCCTCTGGGAGAGGGGACTCACAGTAACGTGAAGTTAAGGCAACTCCTGTTCATGGCCCCTGGCAATGGAACGTTATGCCCACGCTTGGATGTCTCTGCTAACACATGAATTGGCAAAAAAATGTTTAGTTGTGAATAGTGTAATGAAGGAATAGGACCCCTGTGAGGTTTCTGTTTGTCTCCCCTTTAGTATGAGTCACCCTTTCTAAATGTCCTGGACCTGGTCACCATTGTCAAAGAGACAGAAAGTGATGGGAAATCCAGTATTTTAGGGTTGTCGCCAAAACAAGAGGTGAGAGTATAGTTGGCCATTGGCCATATACCAGCAGAATTCTGTTCAAAAATGTTCCTTTTCATAAAGCTTGCTCATTTTTTAAAGAGGAAGTAAACCCTCCTCTGACACTTTTCCCTATAGGTAAGCCTATGATAAGGCTTACCTATAGGTACTGTAAATATCTCCTAAACATGCACCGTTTAGGAGATATTTACCTTACATGCAGCCAGTGACGTCACTGGCTGCATGCGCTCTGAAGGAACGGCCGCTCGTGCCGTTCCTTCAGAGCTCCATGCCGTGACCGTCGGCTCCCGCGCGCGTGCGTGGGAGTGCCGTCACCGCGGCTCCGGCCAATCAGATGGCCGGATGCCGCGATCCCGGAAGACGGGCGACTGGACATTTCGTCCATCATGCAGGTAAGCGGACTGCACGGCGGGGCTCGTTCTAAGGTAAGTATTGCATAATGAGCTAGTATGCGATGCATACTAGCTCATTATGTGTTTCTCTTGCAGGTTACAAAAAGAAAAAAAATTTGGGGGGTCAATTCATTCATTCAACCTCTTTAATGCTTAGTGGGGTCAATTTATGATCACTAGTAATGAGAAAATTCAAATCAGCAGGATGGAAATGTTTCTCAAATAAAATTCTTGCTGAAGGTGTATTCGTTCAATAAAGGAGAAGTTCAGCCAAAGCTTGTTTGGCTGTTCTTCTCCTGTGGGTTACAGGGGTGCAGTTCATTCTGCACTCCTGTGACCCATTTTCAGCAGACAGCGGGCTGAAGCTGACATCACAGAGCAGGTCCAAGCAGGGTCAAGATCACAACAATATGGTCGGGATCCGCACACAACCCTGGACAGGCACCTGGCTCAGCCTCTTATCGAGCCCCTGAGAGCCTGAGATGGGTGCTCCTGCCCCCTCCACAGCCCATTGCTCGAGTGAGTGTGGTGGGGGGGGGGGTGCAGAGCAGACAGCGGTGACTAACAGTTACCAGCTCTCTGCTCAGGGAGCTCTGAGACCCGAGCGATCAGCGGTGTTTGATTGCTCAGTTCTCAGTCTGAGTCCCGGTTCACACTATAGCGATGACAGACATCGCATGTGATTTGGAGCGCACTGCTCTGAAAATTACATGTGATGTCTGTGCAATGCAAATTCAGCCATACAGATTGTATGGTTGAATTTGCATCGGATTCGGGGAAACAACACGCACAGGACCCTTTTTTGGGTCCGCACCAGAATCTGATTGCATGGTGGTTCACACCAATGCGATCCAATTCATGTTCACACTGCGATATGTGAACTGATCTGGGGGTGTCGTTAACTTTCTATTGACACCCCCCAGTGATTCGCATATGGCAGTGTGAACTGCCTGCTATTTGAATGTGATGCAGGGTTCCCGCAGTGGATTTGCAGGGTTCCCGCATCGCATATGTGTGAACCGGCACTTAGAGCCGGGGGGAGGGGGGGGATAGATGCAGCATCCACCTAGGTATGTATGATTCTTGGAAAAAAAAAAAAAAAAGTTATACTTCTCTTTTAACCTTTTTAGCGGTCTTCCCGAGCGTGGCTCGGGGTTAAATTTCAGAGCCAAAAGCGGTAACCCCGAGCCACACTCGGGGTACCGCCAGAAGCATCGCTGGATCCTGTAAAAGAGGTTTCTTACCTTGTCACCGGGATCCAGCGATGTATCTCAGCGGTATGCGGCGGCGGATCTTCCACCCGATCCTCTACGTGCCCTGGCTTCCGTGGAACCGGCGGCAAATTCAAATGTAAAACACACTGATACCATTCAAAATAAAATAAATTCACATTAGTTTGCCCCCCAGTGCCCTTTCCTGCAGTTTTACTGTACTTTTTATGTATATATATATATATATATATATATATATATATATATATATGTACACACATACATACATATATATATATATATATATATATATATATATATATATATATATATATGTATATATATATATATATACATATATATATATATATATATATATGTATATATATATACATACATATATATATATATATATATATATATATACATACATATATATATATATATATATATATATATATATATATATATATATATATATATATATATATATGTATACATACATACATACTTTAACTTTTTTATAGTTTTTTATTATATTATAATTTATGATTTTGTGTCTCAAACTTTATCATACCCGAGATGTAATAAAGAGGAACGCACAGTAAAAAAAAAAAAAAAAATGTAAATAGTTGGTTTGGGCTGCTCATTCTCAAGAATTACATGCAAAATAATGGTACCGCTTTCAGCACCTAAAATCCGAAAGAATCATACCACCAGGGAGGTTAAAAAATGTACCCCTTGGAGATGACTTACTAAAGGCAAATAAGTGGTTAACTTTGCACGGGATGTGGCACTTTGGAAGGGAATTCTCACCACAGCTTAGGGAAAGTGTTGACATTTTGTTTTGCAAATAATACCCAATCATAAAACAAAACTTTTTTTGCTTGCACACGATTGGATGATGAAAGTTAGCAACCTCATTCACTAAGCTCTAAAGGGGAGATTCTTTTGCAAAGTACAACTTGTAAAACTCTGTATAGCTATGCATTTCATTGTGTATGCTTTGTCTACCAGCCAGCAGCCAACAACCTTGGCATTGTACCGGCTCTTCTTCTACCTAACCCTGATATGACACTAGCATGCCTGTGTGCTGCGCACTATTGTATTATGAATGTGATACCTACAGAAGCATAGATATAAATATAAATAAATAAATAAAAAGAAAACCTCAAATGCTCCAAACAAACAGAAAAGTTATACGGAAAGGTGCTGGGTGTATCTTTTTGTGTCTGTTCCCTACTGCGGTAGTTAATAATTTGGAACCACTGATGAATCGGATCAATAAGAGTTGCCTATCTATAACATTTCCAAGGCAAATTCTAATGTTCTAGGCATAAAAAAAAAAAAAAAAAAAAGTTGTATACATCTTTGAGTCCATTCAAATAGCAGGTGTGGATGAAATTTTTGGGGCTTTCAAACTAAATTAGTTGACTCATTGGGGGAGATATACTAAAACAGGTACACACAGAATCTGGTGGAGCTGTGCATAGTAACCAATCAGCATCTAAGGCTCGATTCACACCCATGCACGCTGCTTCTGAGCATTTCTGTAGTGCATTCCAGGTTTTTTTTACTCCGATTTTGCAGCAAATTCACAGCGACTTTGCTGCGATTTTACCGCATGTTGCGTTTTCCTTACTTTCTTGTGTGGGGGGGGGATTGTTGTTGGCAGATGTAACCACTTAAGCCCCAGAAGATTTTACCCCCTTCCTGAACAGGGCTTTTTTTGCGATTCCGCACTGCTTGACTTTAACGGACAATTGCGCGGTCGTGCAACGCTGTACCTAAACGAATTTTGACGTCCTTTTTTTCCCACAAACAGAGCTTTCTTTTGGTGGTATTTGATCACCTGTGCAATTTTTACATTTTGCTCTATAAACAAAAAAAAGAGCGTAAATTTTGCAAAAATAACAATATTTTTCACATTTTTTTTATATGAAATTCCCCCCAAAAAAATGTAAAAATCAAAATTTTTTAACATTTTAGGCCAATTTGTTTTATGCTACATATGTTTGGTAAAAAAAATTGCAAAAAAGCGTATTTTGATCGGATGTCCTGGATGATGATTGGTCCAGGCTGGAGACTGGACCAATCACAGCCAGGACATCACGAAGGTGGGGGTGGCCAAGCTCTCTTTCCTGCGCCCAGGTTACGCCCCCAGAAGGCAGCCAATCGGCGCCTTTCTGGGTCGTAAACCCCACCCCCCCTTTAGCCACCACATAGGACGGTCAGGCTGACGAACTGATTTTTTTTTTCCCTAACTTTATTGTTCTTTTTTGTCTTTTTTTTTTCTTTTTTTAAGGGGGGCGGCGCCGCCACTGATAGAAGGATCACAGGTGCTCTGTGATCATTTCAGAGAGAAGAGCGGTCAGCTGTGTTTACAACAGCTGACCATCCTTCTCTCTCAGCGGGGAGCGATTGCTGGTGTACGGCGGCAATCGCGACCGCCGGTCATGTGGATCAGCATCCCCGTTGCCTAGTGGGGGGAGGGAGGGCGCCGCACGCTCGCTCCCCAGCACCACGCACGTGACCGACGTAGGGCTACGTAGTTTCTCGCAGCTGAGCCAGCCTGCCACAGTAAATCTGTGACGGGCGGTCGGCAAGTGGTTAATCTTATACACTTTGGTAGTTTATCTGTTCAAAGATATTGGTGTTGTCCAGACGTTCTATGTCTTTTCCTGATTTTACCCTTTGATGATGTGAAGTATTATTACTTTTACCGATGCCTGCATTGTTCTTCTGTTTTTCTTATACCCAATAAAAATGTATTGATGAGGTGATTAGACACGCCAAATCGCAGCCTTTTGCCAGCAATGGCACCATCTGAATCGGTGCGATGCTGACTTTGCGGGGCAGCACTGAATTCCAAAAGTAGTTCCTGCACCACTTTTGGCAATTTCAGGGGCGATTTCAATAGACATCTATGCATGAACCTGCACAGATGTCTTTCAAATCATCCCTAAACTCGCAATAAAGTGCGGGTTTGAAATCCTGCGAGTTCAGCTGAACTCACCTGATATCAAACCCACCTTCCAATATGAACGTCCCCCCAGCGCCGGTTCAAATATATTGCATGTGATTTGGAGCGCACTGCTCTGCAAATCACATTCGATGTCTGTGCGATGCGAATTCAGCCATACAGATTGTATGTCTGAATTTGCATCGCATTTGGACTAAACTCGCACAGGACCCTTTTTTGGGTCCGCACCATGGGTGTTCACACCTATGCGACCCGATTCATATCTGAACTGACAGTTCGCACTGCGATATGCGAACTAATCTGGTGGTGTCATTAACTTTGTATTGACACTCCCAGCGATCCACATATGGCAGTGTGAACTGCCTGCGTGTTGAGTGCGATGCGGGAACCCGCAGTGGATTCACATGGTTCCCGCATCGCATATATGCGGGTATAGGATTGTGTATATGGGATTGTATGGTTGGGTTTTCAATACTGTTTTTTTTGTTTTGTTTTTTTTATTGGTTGAGCCAGATGGACTTGTGTCTTTTTTCAACCTGACTAAGGGTCCTGTCAGTTTTTCAGGTGGACCTGATCGGATCCTCCATGCATCCCTATGGGGCAGCGGATATCAGCGGTGACATGTCCACTGACACCCGCTGCTATCCGATCCGATCCTGTCTGTGAAATCCGGACGGATGGAAACCCTATTTTCCATCCGTCTGGCGGATCAGATAGGATCGCATGAGAACGGACAGGCGGTCCGTTCTCATCCGATCTCCCCATAGAGGACAGCGGGGATCTGACAGCTCTGTCTCTGCACACAGAGCGGAGACGAAGCTGTCATCCGTCTCCTCAGCAGGGATTGGCGGATCGATCCCTGCTGAGCAGAACAGACCTCGTCGGATGGCACACCGTGTGAAAGGACCCTAACTATGTAAGGGTCCTTTCACACGGGCGGTCCGTATGTCCGTTTTTCATCCTGTTTTTTTGCGGATGAAAAACGGACATAATGCATGTCAATGGGAATGCGGATGTCAGCGGATGGTCATCCGCTGACATCCGATTTGCGTCCTTTCCTATCAGTTCCATTTTTTGGAACGGAAGAGAACCCTATTTTTCTTCTGTTTAAAAAAACGGAACGGACGCAAAAACGGATGTCATCCGCTGACATCCGCAACCCCATTGACATACATTATCTCCGTTTATTATCCGCAAACGGATGGGATGATAAAAGGAGATACGGACCGGATGACACAAATGTCATCTGTGTCCGTGAAAAAAAAAGTGCCAGAGCGGATCAAAAAACGGTCCGCCCCGTGTGAAAGGACCCTAACTATATGCGAATTGGGACTTAAAGCGGAGTCCCGGCCACAAAATCGACATAATCGATTTTGGGCCATCTGCTTGCTTTTGGTTACCTGAAAAACAAATGGGTAGTTACGATTTTTTTTTTTTTGTTTACTTACCTTGTTATTGCAGAAAAATATACTCACCTTTCTTCCACTTCCTCCCTCTGCGGCCGCGGCCCGCGCCGCCACTTCCTCTTTGCATTAATTCCTGGGAGCTGAACGTCATCACTCCCAGGAATCAATGCGCCTGCACCGGCCCCGCTCATCACTTCCGGTGCAGGCGCGTCATTCCCTTCTAAACAGCTTCTGGGCATGCCCAGAAGCTGTGGAGGGATGACGGAAGTGACGAGCGGGGCCGGTGCAGGCGCATTCTCGGAGAAGAGGGCACGAAAGAGGACGCAGAAGAGGACACGCTGGCTTCAGCTGCCCACATCCGAGATGGCAGCGCTGGAGAAGAAATTTTCAAGGTAAGTATTTCTTCTAAAAGGTAAAGGCCCGTACACACGTAGCGATTGTCGGCCGTAAATATTCGGCCACCGACCGATCGGCCGATTGTAGGCTTGTTAGTATGATGCTTCCGACAACCGACAGCGAATTTTCGGCCGAACAGAATCTGGCATGCAGACTTTAAAATTTTTGTTGGCCGTCACCAGAACGGCCGATTGCTCGCCAGTCAGTACAGAATTCGGCTGACAAACAGCAGATTAGCAAGACTGGGCATGCTCAGAAAAGAAAAAACACACAGAAAGTTAACCATCACGTGACATCACTTCTACAGTCGGCTGTTGTTGGCCGACAAAATTTGTGTGCAGTCTTTTGCACTTTTTAGCCGACAGGACATCACCGGACAAAAGACGGCCGATCGTTCGGCCGACGATAGCTACGTGTGTACGGGGCTTAAGTGTGACCCGGGACAGTAGAATGTACTAGCCCGGACTGTCCCGGGGGTATTTTTAGCTAAATTTCACCCCTGTGGCCGGAACTCCGCTTTGAGCATAATCTGGAACAAAACAGCTCGTAGATTCAGTTCAGTTAATCTCTCCCCATAGGATTCAGAAGTCCTCCACGACCCCTATTAATATACTCCAAAACAATCAAAAAGTCACCGCCTGCCCTTAATTAGCTTTTACAACGGGCTTTAAACAAATACTGTAGAACTAAAGCTTAAAACGAGTCATCCAAGTCTTCCTAGCAATTTCCAAAAGGCTAATTATTTGTTAGCCAACGCAATTAGTGTTTTCCCCCTAAACTTTTCACATTGGAGCGACCTCTAATCAGGCATGGGCGGATATCTATGAAACAATGGGATCTCGTTTGTTTTCATTGTGGTGGATAATTACAAAGCAAGCACCATGCAAATGGCTGGTTCCTTCAATACCATCCATCCGGCAGCAAGGATAAAGAAGAAGCAATCAACCACCCCCCCTTCCCCCCCCCTTTCCCTTTGCGTCAAATATTCCCTAAATGTACAGTATACTATACACTATTGTGGCTGAGAATGCCGGAGAAATAAAACGTCACAATGAATATGGGATGATGGCTTTATATGACGACCGGGATGGGGGTTGTCCATTTTACAGACATGGAGAAATCAGCTTTAATTTAAGTACCAGAACAGATTCTAATTACTAAGCGTCGTGCCTTGCATGCAAATGCTGACATGCTGATTGATCAAATCCTTCCAGTCGCCTGTTAATACACCAGCACTAAGTAATTTTGTCATTTATGCGGGGCACACACTAACAGTGCCCACAGGCGGATCCGCATTGTTCTTTCGTTAGCAAAACCGCTGAGATGTGCTTTATGTGCCTTTAAAGTACCAACTGTGAATTTGTTGTTCTTGGTTGTAATAAACACATTATTAAAAGGGATTATTACTTCTGGTGTCATTAAGCCTTTACTAGGACATTAATTTTCAACCAAAAAGTCAATATTAATTGCGCACGTTATGTTCCATGGTGGAGGTGGGGTCGGGTTTTTAAAACAAATGGACTGTTTTTTATTGCAAAAAAAAAAAAAGCTATTGTTACGTTTTGTCCTTTTTTTTTTCTTATTTAAAATTCTTCCTTGGTAACTATGGCAATTTTGATGAATCGTACAAAGGCTTGCTGCAAACACATAAACCTCCCTATAACTTCTTTGTTTTCTTGGAAAAAAAGGAAGGATATATAATAGACAAACGCATTGAACTGACTTGTGTTGCGGCTTACCTCTGTACAATGCCATAGCTCATTGTATAGAAGAGCAGTTATTAAACATCTTGGAGGGATCTCCACGGCTCATGGAAGAATTGCTGAAGGTGATTTGCGCAATAAAGGTTCTACAAGCTTTGGGTAGGTTATGGAATACATTGATAGAAGCACAATAGCAGAGGGACTAATGGAAGGCTCCTGTAAGTGGCTAGGTAAATTGGCGGCATGTACTTTTTCAGCGGAAGAAGAAAAGTTGCCTTTTTTTTTTTTCAACCTGTCTGCTTCACAGATCAATTCACTTCTTTAAAGCTAAAGATGAATCTGCTTATATTTTGCCTTTCCTGGTTCCCTCGTCTCTCTGTTTTCATTACATCTCTTATTTTAAACCCAATGATAACTGGGTTTAAAATAGATGAAACTCTGGGTTTCCTATGCTTCTCTCTGCAATGCAGGCATATTATGGTAGGTGGAAGCAGGACCGCTGACAGGGGGGACCACCAGTCCTTCTGTAGGGGGCCCAGGCACACGGGGGCCCCAACAGCACGGGGGATCAGTGCGGTTGGGCAGAGGGGCAATTACAAGGGCGTAACTGCAGGGGTTGCAATTGCATTCGGCCCCCTGCTCCAGTTATGAGTTATGAGTAAGCGACCTACAGTGTCGTGAAACGCGTTAACCTGGCACGTCTGTCTGTACACTGTCTGTCCATTTCATTTATGAAGAATAAAGGATATCTTTTGATTTCAACATATTCCTCGAGTGCGGTCTCACATTTTGGATTTCTACAGTTCCTGGATTACGGATCTGACCTGCACCAGGTCTTGGAACACACACCTGAGCGGCTCTTTCCCCCTCTACTCCCATGCTCCAGGGGGCCTGTGCGGCTCCCCTGTACACCTGGATAGGAGGGGCGGTGGGGCAGAATGTAGAGAAATCACTGTCCTCCTTTTTCCTCCTGTAGCCGCAGGAGGAAAATGGAGGAGATTGGTTCCTCTGTATGCTGCCCCCACCACTCCTCCTATCCAGTTCACTTGTGTTCTGCTGTCTATGGGCCCCTGTGTGCCCCCCTCTACACCTGGATAGGAGGGGGGCAGGGGCAGCATGTATAGAAATCACTGTCCTCCTTTTTCCTCCTGTAGCCGCAGGAGGAAAATGGAGAAGATTGGTTCCTCTGTATGCTGCCCCCGCCGCTCCTCCTACCCAGTTCACTTGTGTTCTGCTGTCTATGGGCCCCTGTGTGCCCCCCTCTACACCTGGATAGGAGGGGGGGGGCAGGGGCAGCTTGTATAGAAATCACTGTCCTCCTTTTTCCTCCTGTAGCTGCAGGAGGAAAATGGAGGAGATTGGTTCCTCTGTAAACTGCCCCCACCACTCCTCCTACCCAGTTCACTTGTGTTCTGCTGTCTCTGGCCCTTGTGTGCCCCCCTGTACACCTGGATAGGAGGGGCGGCGGGGGCAGAATGTAGAGAAATCACTGTCCTCCTTTTTCCTCCTGTAGCTGCTAGATCGGCTTCCCTGCTGGCAAGTGGGCATGCGCATGCCCCCAGGATCGCTCCCACAGACTGCCGTACAGGTACGACGATTTGCGGGAACCTGACGTTGTATTCCTGCGGCGGCTGGTCGGCAAGTGGGTAAGGGGGCGTGGCAGGGGGTGTGTCCTATGCCTACATACTTTTGCCAATGAGTGTCCCTCATTCCCATCTCAAAAAGTTATCTATTGATCAACTTAAGTACAACCAGACTTTTTTTTTTTTTCAATCAATACCAGCAGCTTTGACCTCCAGCAGTGATCATTGCATCCACTGAAGGACCAGGCATATTCTGACACTTTTTGTTTACAAGTAAAAATGAGGGGGGGGAGGGGGTTTGCTTAAAACTTTTTGCTTGAACCCAAACTACCATTATACATTTTTTTTTTTTTTTTTTTTAGCCGAGACCCTAAAGAATAAAGTGGTATTGCAATTTTTTTAAGTCATATGGTATTTGTGCAGCGGTTTTTCAAACTCAATTTTTTTGGAAAAAATATACTTTAATGCATTTAAAATAATAAAAAAAAATACAATATAAAACCCAATTTTTTGTAAAATATGAAAGATATGAAAGATGATGTTGCGCACAGTAAATAGATACCTAACACGTGAAAAATACAGGTAATATGGTATAGCAGAGGGGCAGAGCCGAAATGCGAAAACAGCCTTATATCAAGAGAGCACCAACCCAGAAGTCAAAACAAGAAGGTAAAGGGAAAAGTGGGTGTTTAACGGTGATCGCTAGATTTATCAAATTAAACAAATGAATAATTGATACAAAAACATTGCTCAGGTAAATCAACACTTTAACCCTAAAATTGTTGAAAAATTGAGATATAACTGCGGTTTCAGGGCGGGTGGGGCACCACCCCCACCCCCACCCCATCCACTTGAAATTGGTTGAGTACTGTCTGCCGAATGAGAGGTGCTATGGAACTTTTGCCAGTGTCATGGCATGTGTTCAGCCTTGAGTGGTTGCAAGGCTCTGTTCCTGTGAGTGGTCAGGGGGTGGTAAATCCGTGGCTCAACCATCTGCCCTCCAGCCACCCATGTAAATGAGCCCTAAAAGTTTCTACAATGAAGGTTTAAAAGGTTTAAAAAAAGAACTTCCTTCCCTTTCAGTTGTGCTCCTTTATTCCATCGAATTGCTATTGTGCTGGCTTAATTCACAGATTTAAGTTATATCCTTGCAGTCATGCTTAAATCTGAATAATTAATTAAAGAAAAAAACACTTAATAATGAGAAAACAGCAACAATACCTCCACGCTGAACAAATTCATACAATAAGAATCAATAACAGCTAGATATTAAATTTTAAACTCTACAGTTCGCTCACATTAAATTTAATTACTACGCTAATTCTAATATCACCTCTGAATGTGTTATTAAAGAACAAAATCAAAAAAAAAAAAGGAGGAAATGTTTTACAAAATAGTATTTAAATAGTGTATTATCATGACTTTTCTTTCAAAAGGGCTTAAAGCTGTATTAAAAGTAAAACTGAAAATGTAATACAGTGTCATAGGTGTGCGCAGGGGCTGTGCCAGGTGTGCCTGGGCACATTCTAATCACTTAGTGCAGTGCATTTCCCCTGCTGCAAAGCCCCCAACTGCCCTACTGACTCCGTCCTCTGCCCTACTGACTCCGTCCACTGCCCTACTGACTCCGTCCACTGCCCTACTTACTCCGTCCTCTGCCCTACTGACTCCGTCCACTGTCCTACTGACTCCGTCCACTGCCCTACTGACTCCGTCCACTGCCCTACTGACTCCGTCCTCTGCCCTACTGACTCCGTCCACTGCCCTACTGACTCCGTCCACTGCCCTACTGACTCCGTCCACTGCCCTACTGACTCCGTCCTCTGCCCTACTGACTCCGTCCACTGTCCTACTGACTCCGTCCACTGCCCTACTGACTCCGTCCACTGCCCTACTGACTCCGTCCTCTGCCCTACTGACTCCGTCCACTGTCCTACTGATTCCGTCCACTGCCCTACTGACTCCGTCCACTGTCCTACTGACTCCGTCCACTGCCCTACTGACTCCGTCCACTGACCTACTGTCACCGTCCTCTGCCCTACTGACTCCGTCCTCTGCCCTACTGACTCCGTCCACTGCCCTACTGACTCCGTCCACTGCCCTACTGACTCCGTCCTCTGCCCTACTGACTCCGTCCACTGTCCTACTGACTCCGTCCACTGCCCTACTGACTCCGTCCACTGCCCTACTGACTCCGTCCTCTGCCCTACTGACTCCGTCCACTGTCCTACTGATTCCGTCCACTGCCCTACTGACTCCGTCCACTGTCCTACTGACTCCGTCCACTGCCCTACTGACTCCGTCCACTGCCCTACTGACACCGTCCTCTGCCCTACTGATACCGTCCTCTGCCCTACTGACTCCGTCCACTGCCCTACTGATTCCGTCCACTGCCCTACTGACACCGTCCACTGCCCTACTGACTCCGTCCACTGCCCTACTGACTCCGTCCACTGCCCTACTGACATCATTCATGTTTTTATTAATTAAGAAATGTTTGTTTACATTTACTTATAAGTGCCGGTTCACACTTGTGCGATGCGGGAAGGCTGCGAATTCGCAGCCTGTTCTCGCATCGCATCCGCACAAGAGGCAGTTCACACTGCCATATGCGATACGCAGGGGGTGTCAATTAAATGTTAACGACACCCCCAGTTTGATCGCATATCGCAGTGCGATCTGACAGTTCGCACAGAATCAGATCGCACATGTGTGAACCATTGTGTGATCCGATCCTGATGCGGCTGAAAAAAAGGCTACTGCGCGTCTTTTATGCGGGTGCAGTGCGAATTTAGCCATACAAAGTGTATGGCTGAATTTGCATCCGCACAGGAGATCGCATGTAATGAAGGAACAGTGCGCTCCGAATTACATGCGATCAGCGCATCCGCACTAGTGTGAACCGGCACTAAGAGTGCCTGTGTATGTATACAGTATATGTATGTGTATGTATATATATATATATATATATACATATGACTTGTAAGCTCAAATCAGGTGCAGCTAACACCCTTCACAATTCAAATCAGACCAATGTGAACGGGGTTTAACCACTTGCCGACCGCCGCACGACTATCTACGTCGGCGGTCAGCCCCTCACAGGCAAACTAACGTAGGGCTACGTTGCTTGCTTGTGAGGGTCTAGGGAGCGAGCGCGCGCCCCCCGGGGCGCGCTCCCGCTCCCGCGTGGTCACGGACCCCCCCGCGCGTGTGACCAGCGGACCCGATGTCCGCCGGTCACTCGGCGATCGGCGGGGGAGAGGGAGAATGTCAGGCAGCTTGTGTAAACAAACTGCCTGTCATTCTCTTCGCTGCAAAGACACTGATAAAACGGATCTGGTATGTAGATCCGTTGATCAGTGTCTTTACAGCTAGAGCCACAGCCAATCACAGTAGAAACCACGCCCCTAGGGACACACACAGCCCCTCCCTTCCAAATAAAGTTAACCCCTTCACTACCAGTGTATTTTTACAGTAACAGTGCATATATATAGCACTGATTACTGTAGAAATGTCACTGGTAACCCCAAAAGTGTCAAAAATGTCAGTCAAGGGTCCGATCTGTCCGCCGCAATGTCGAAGTACCGCAAAAAAAATCGCAGATCGCCGCCATTACGCGTTAAAAAAAAAAACAACAAAAATGACAAAAATCTTTCCCTTTGTTAGTAAACGCGATAACTTTTGCGCAAACCAATCAAAATACGCTTTTTGCGATTTTTTTTACCAAACATAGGTAGCATAAAATAAATTGGCCGAAAATTTTTAAAAATTTTGATTTTTACATTTTTTTTTGGGGGAATTTCATATAAAAAAATTTGAAAAATATTGTTATTTTTGCAAAATTGACGCTCTTTTTTTGTTTATAGCGCGTGATCAAAAAATCGCACAGGTGATCAAATACCACCAAAAGAAAGCTCTGTTTGTGGGAAAAAAAGGACGTCAAATTCGTTTAGGTACAGCGTCGCACGACCGCGCAATTGTGCGTTAAATTCACGCAGTGCCGAATCGCAAAATACCCCCTGGTCGGAATGGGGGTAAAATCTTCCGGGGCTTAAGTGGTTAAGCGCCTGTTCAATTTGCGCTATGCATTCTGTATGGCTCAAATTGCACTGCATCAAAATCGTGCAGGAACCATTTTTTTGCCACACCAGAATTGGTCTGCGTTTTGCGAACCAATCAAAAACTGATTGTAAAGTCGAATTTATTTTCTTTTAAAATAGCAAACATGTTATACTTACCTCCTCTGTGCAGTTGGTTTTCCACAGGGAATCCCGGATCCTCCTCTTCTCGGGTCCCTCTTCGCTGCTCCTGGCCCCTCCCTCCTCCCATCTGTTGAGTGTCCCCACAGCAAGCAGCTTGCTATGGGGGCACCCGAGCCAAACCGCATCCCTGTGTATCTATTCAAACGTGGAGCTGCTGTTCAGTCCGGCCACCTCTCTCTCCTAAATGGCTAATTGAGTTTGATTGACAGCAGCGGAAGCCAATGGCGCAGCTGCTGTGTATCTGCCATCAGGGACTCTCTCTTCCGATTGGCTGAGGGACTTGTGGACATCCCTGGACAGAGATGGGACTTATGTATGGATTAGGGGTGCTGGGTGGGGGGGGGCTACTGCATACAGAAGGCTTTTTATCCTAATTCATAGAATGCATTAAGATACAAAAAAACCTTCTGAATTTTTAACACCCCCCTCCCCCCCCTTTTTACACACCTGCAGCAGTTTGCATGAATGGGGTGCGATTTTGATGCAGACAGGAAACCGCACAGAACTTGCTGCGAATTCCGCAACTCATCAGTTTGAAGTGCCACTTAGTAAATCAACCCCAATAAATCCATCTCCATATTGCTGAAGCCCAGCAAGTGGCTACATAGGTTTTACATGAAAAAAAAAAAAAAACGTAACCACCCCTGTTAGTAGTAAATGGTTTGTCTCAACCCTCTTACTGCCACATCTGCAGGACAGCTTGTTCTGTTGAAAAACAACAGACTTACTAGGCAGTTCACCAGGGGAAACAGAGAGGAAAAAAGCCTAAGGGTCCTTTCACGCGGGCTTTCTGATCAGGTCTGTCTGTCAGTTTGTCAGGCAGATCTGATCGGATGCTCAATGCATCCCTATGGAGCAGTGGATAGCAGCGGTGACATGTCCTCTGACACCCACTGCTCTCCGATCCTGTCCATGAAATCCAGACAGATGGAAACCCTATTTTCCATCCGTCTGGAGGATTGGATCAGATGAAAATGGACAGACAGTCTGTTTTCATTCGATCTCCCATAGAGGAGAGCGGGGATTTTACAGGTCTGTCTCGGCACAGAGAGAGGAGATGGATCTGTCGTCCGCCTGCTTAGCGGGGATCAGCGGATGGATCCCCCACTGAGCAAAACAAAGTCCAACTAGTGGAAAGCTCGTGTGAAAGGGGCCTTAAGTGGGGTACACACTGCAAGAAAATCGGCCGAACGATTGTCCGATTTTCTTCGTTGTTTCACAGCTAATCGGAACGGATGAACGAAACATCATACGAAAATTCTTGCACGACAAAGGCTTTTTTTTTTTCATTGTTTCTGATCATGCTGCGTCTTTCTTTTCTGATTTTTCTTGTAATAAAATTGTACGAAAACGGTACACATTAAACGAAAATCGCTCGTCTTGTTCTCGTCCGAAAAAAAAAAAATTGGAGTTTGTCCCTTTGATAATTTTTGGAAGAGAATTCAGCATCGGCTGTGGAAAGTTGTGTACACACTATACGAAAATCATACGAAAATTCTTTGGATGAAAACGTTCGCCCGATTTTCTTATAGTGTGTACGAGCCTTTACAAAATAGAACTAATGCAGCCACCACATCTAATGAATGGAAAGCTGCAATATACAGTTAATATATTTTTGATTTTGAATTTAATACAGTTCAAAGACTACACCATCAAAATCCAAACATGGCAGACGCATGTCAGTAATTAAAGGAAGGATCCGGCAGTCTTTTCATGTCTACAATTCAATCCTATTCATTCCTGCGCATCTGCCGCCTCAAGTAGTTAACAACGATGTATAAAAAAAAACCCCGGATACCTTATATATTTAGGCCACAGGAGCACTATAAAATAAACATTACTGGAGCAGTACCACAATTAATTAATCATTAACACGCCAGCTTGATATTGAACCCGGTGTACGCATAAAACAGCCCTTTAATAATCCGATAAACCAATCACACGGCCCCCGCCGCTCTGTTAAAGAAGACCTCTCACCTATCCAAAGCTGGAATCAAAGCAAACAGCTTATTAAGGAAAAATCTAATTGTCCTTTAGGTGAAATATTTATTTCCTGGTGAAAAATTGATTGCGCTCCTATTTTATTTATACCAAGTGTTCTAAATGTATATTTGACCGACTGCGTTTGCTGCATTTAACCGTGAAATATGCAATATTTGTAACTTTCTTCAACAGGATGCAAAAAAATTAGCAAAAGGTTATTTAGGGGAAAATTCTAAAAAATAAATAAATAAAAATAAATAAATTAATATATATATATATATATATATATATATATAGTGTGTGTGTGTGTGTGTGTGTGTGTGTGTATGTATGTGTGTGTGTGTATATATATATATATATATATAATTATTTATATATATATATATATATATATATATATATATATATATATATATATATATATATATATATATATATATATATAATGTATGTGTGTGTATGTGTATATGTATGTATACTATTTATATATATGTATATATTTTTTTTTTATTATTTCAGGTACTTATATAGCACTGTCAATTTACGCAGCGCTTTACATTACAGTGTGGTTATGAGTAAGCGACTGGGAATGTCGTGAAACGCGTCAACCTATATGTCTGCTTCCACACTATCTGTCTTTGTGCTTTTACTTGAGGAATAAAGGAAACGATTTTTTGATTTCAACTAAACCATTCAACCGGAGTGCGGTCTCACTTTTTCTACTTCCTATGTTCCTGGACTACGGATCCAACCTGCACCAGGTTTAAGACACACACCTGAGCGGCTACACCTCTCTGTTTCTCTTACATATACATTGCACATTCACATCAGTCCCTGCCCTCAAGGAGCTTACAATCTAAGGTGTATATATATATATATATATATATATATATATATATATATGTATATATACACACACGCACACATGTGTGTATATATATATATATATATATATATATATAAAAAAATATCGTCAGAGACCCTGGAAACCGCATCATTGGATGTATTGCCCCTGTATTTTGAGGAATGGTGGTGATTGGTGCCAATGTTTTCAACAATGATCATTCAGCACTTCAGGGGTTAGGGTCATGATTAAGGGTTAGGTTAATCCCTACCAAAACTAACGCCCCCCCCCCCCCCCTGCCCAACTTTCTGTGCTGTCACACTTTGAATGATAATTACTTGGTCACGTAACACTATACCCAAATGAAATTTTAATCTTTTTTTTAGGCCCATGGAGCTTTGTTTTGGAGGTATTTGTTCACCAGTTGGTTTTTATTTTTTTTGATAAATAAATGAAAAACCACCATACATTTTGAAAGCAAAAGCGTTTTGTTTTTGTTTTTTTGTTTTATTTTATTTTGCAAATAAATAATCTTTTTTCATAAATTTAGGCCAAAATGCATTCTGCTTGTTTTTTTTTTTTTTAATTAAAAATAACGCAAATCACATTTAGTTTATAGGAAAGGTATAGTCTACCAACTATTGTACTGTATATACACTGTATTGTCAAAAGTATTGGGACGCCTGCCTGTACAAACACATGAACTTTAATGGCATCCCAGTCTTAGTCCGTAGGGTTCAGTATTCAGTTGGCCCACCCTTTGCCGCTATAACAGCTTCAACTCTTCTGGGAAGGCCGTCCACAAGGTTTAGGAGTGTGTCTATGGGAATGTTTGACCATTCTTCCAAAAGCGCATTTGTGAGGTGAAGATGGTTGTGCGTGAAAATCCCAGTAGATCAGCAGTTGTTGAAATACTCAGACCAGCTGTCTGGCACCAACAACCATGCCATGTTCAAAGTCACTTAAATCCCCTTTTTTCCCCATTCTGATTCTCAGTTTGAACTTCAGCAAATCGTTTTCACCATATCTAGATGCCTAAATGCATTGAGTTGCTGCCATGTGATTGGCTGATTAGCACTTTGTGTTTGCAATCAATTGAACAGGTGTACTTAGGTGGCCAGTGAATGTACATATTTAACTCCTCACCTGGATTGCAGCTTTATTTATTGACCTACTGTAAGGATATAGATTTCTCTACTATCCTACATGTAAAGGACATCCACTGTCAGCAATTGCTGAGGCCAAGTTTGAGAAGTTCTGGTGCAGTGGATACCCTGTGCATACAGCCTCCAGACACATATACAGTATAAGGACAGATGGATGAAAGTAGAGGATCATACCTGTGATGTATTATCTTGTCTTCTTACCTCCACCTTTGATCGGGGTCACGTGTATTTCATTCCTCTTCTTCCTGCTAGCAGGCTTCAGCAGATGTTCCTGTGCTGTGCCCTCAGGACCTGACCTTAGACTGAACTCTGAATCCTGTCATATTTCTTGTTGCATGAGGACCCTTGTTTTTGTCTTTTACCTTTTTGCTATATTTTGATGTAGATCTAAACCCTAACTGGGTGGCCTTTCGGTTGCTGAAGCGTTGTGTGTTATAAACAATTTTTTTCTTAAAAAAAAAAAAAAAATACTATTTTCATTTATGTTTGTCTTTTTTATATGTAATAATGCTGCTGATTCTCTCCAGCTTCTTTTAGTCACTTCCTATCTACATACCCTCTCCCCGGTTGGCTGCACATCCCTTTCCAGTGCCAACTTTATGTTAGTAACAGCGATGAAACATGCCTGTGCCATTATTATCGGCATGACCACAGTGGTGTATTTAGGTTTTCTGCTGCCCTAGGCCTGACTACAGTTGGGCACCCCCTGATTTAAATATCACCCACCCCTTCCTGTAAAGGCCACACCCCTTCCTGTTTTATGACCCGCTTTGTCATCTGTAAACCACAACCACAGACTATCAGTGCCCATCAGTGCAGCCTCATCAGTTCCCATAAGTTCAGCCTCAGTGCCCATGCGGTCTGTCCGAATGTCCTCACTGGTCGGTATTATTATACCCACAGGTAGCAGTGTGTTAAAGTGTAGCGCAAACCTGTGGGGACCTTTTTTGTGCAGGAGTCGGGAGAAGGCTGTTTTTTTTTATTTTTTTTATTTTGGGGTGCTGCTTTTTTGCTGCCCCCCTGCAAAGTGTCGCCCTAGGCCTGGGCCTTGTTGGCCTAGGCCAAGATACAGCACTGCATGACCACTTATAGTGTCCACCAGGACCGAACATGACGGGGTGACAATGCAGGAGAGCAACCGGGAGAGTGTTGTCACCCAATACCAGGAAGTACTGGTAATTCGTCTAGCGCTAATAATTGATGTGAGTAGCAAATGGATAAACCATGATCAATACATAAAAAATCTGTGCCCAAAGTAAAAATAAATAGATGAATATGTGCATAAAGTCCATAAAAAGTCCACAAAAAATAATGAAAAGAGATTAAATCCAATGATTAAAAAAAAACTTCTGTTGAAAAAGAACCACAAGTCCCAGCATGCAGATGGTTACAATCCTCTCACAGCAAAACAGGGGAAAGGCACCAGTGAAGATAGATAAACGATTGGTCGCTTACCAAAATCTGATGGCCTCCAAACTAGTGGAAAAGCCGTTAACACTTCAGGGGGTTGAATCCCACCAGGTATAGATCATCATAGGCATCCATCCTTTCAGGTACACTTCCAGGTAAGCCCATGAGAACTGAATGAGCATAAAAGGAACGCAAGGGTACATACTGTAGCATAATACCATTTAAAACAGAATCCATTTATTAAAATATAGTGCACTCACATGATACATTTAAAATCAGGCATCTCGATAAATCCAAGTGAAGAGACGAAAGAAAAAGCTGCAGCGTTTAGTAAAGCCGGCCAGAGGGCGTGGTGACATTACGTCTGGTCAAACTGCCTGACGAAGGAGCACGGATGCTCCGAACGCGTGCAACCCCTATCTTCCCACCAGGAAGTGACGTTGGTCAGACCGGAAGCAGGGAGCCCTGCTGCGAACGCTCCGCCGCCGCCGCTGAATCCTACGGACAGGCTGCCGAACAACAGCTTCCCCACACCACCGGCACTAAACCCCCCTCCTCGACGGCACTTCCCCAGGAGAAGAAGATGGAGGAGCCCACTACACCCATGGTACCTGTCTAACCTTACCTCAGAGTAAGTTGCTACATTCATTATTGCTGAATAAATTTATGCTACACTAAGCTGGCGCCGCTCTTTCCTGCTTTCTATTCCTCAGAGCCTCTCCTCGCTCCAGTTGGCAGCCGCCGAACGTGGCCCCCCCTCCCATCACCTTTTGGATCCCCCTCTCCGCTGCTCCATGCCCCCTTCTTCTTCTCATCCCCCTCCCTTGTACCATCCAGCTATATTAGAGAGCGCATGACATCACCCACATCACGTCTGGTCCCACCCAATGCGTTTCATCATACGTTTGATGTCGTCAGGGGCGTGGAACCAGGAAGTACCTGACGAAGGACCTTCATGGTAGGACCAGATGTTATTTTAATAAAAACTGCATAGTTAAACATTTTAAAATTACTTTTGAAATTACATTAGCATGTTAAAGAAGAACTCCAATCACGTGAACACCAACACTGCAACCCCCTATACCACTGGCCAAGAAAGCCCCCCCCCACTGGTATTTTTTTAAACCCTTATACCGACGATCCTTTCCTTTCTGCAATCTTCTTACAGGGCAATGATATTAGAAGGACTTTCTCCTCTTTCTCCAGTAGCCGTGGGAGTTGAGCATTCTCTCAGCACTCATGTTATGAGCACTGCTCCATATTGGAGTACTGTGAGCCATGATGATGCACCCCTTGGGGGCTTTAAATGACAGGCTGGGTTCATAGGAAATGGGCACAATGACAGTGTTATTCTGCCTGGAAGAGGACTGCTGGTGCTTGACCAAGGAAGAAGTTGAGGACAAACTTGGAGCATGGAGAGGGTAGGTAGAACTTTGAAATCTTTTTTTTTTTTTTTAATCCATTTATCCTTTCCATTTATCCATTTATCCTTTCCATTTATCTATAAGCCTTTAACGATAGAAAAAAGCTTGGCCATCCTCCGAACTCATCTCTAACCTGAATTCTGAGATCCTACTTTTTTGCAGGAATAAATGGATGACCGCACGCTACCATACAGAAGATCCCGAAACGTTGTTGTAGTACAATAGCATTTTACTACAATAAAGTTTCAGGATCTTCTGTATGATTGTGTGTGGTCATTCATTTCTTCCTTATACTGTCTTGGCTGCGAACCGGAGCAGCACCTCCCTTGAGGAAGATTAAAGGGCAAGAGAGAGCGGACCGGCCTGGAGTGGTATAATACTTACCTCCTACTTTTTTGTACTGCAATGACCTACGGGTCGGGTCATTCCTCACTCTGCAGCTCACGGAAGCTAAGGAATGACACAGCTCACAGCTCACTGGAATACAAAGAAGCAGGTTAGACATGAGTTTGGAGGAAGCCAAAGCTCATCTGTATATGAGATTTAATGACTGGTACACACTATTAGTTTTTTTCTGTTGAACCCAGTGGGTTGAATAAAAAAAAAACTGTCAGTTCTGGTCAGATACCATGTGTATGGGGCTTAAAGCTATGTCATCAGATCTAAGATGATCTAATGACAAAGGCAGGCCATACATTATGCAATTTTCTTTCCTTCAACCAAGGGAATGTGCTACTGTATTCTGACAGCGGGAGGTTTCCCAGCCTTCAGAATACAATGTTCACTGAGGATGGTTATAGTGATTGAATGAAAAAAATAATTCAAACTCGAATTCAAACCTAAATTCGAATTAATAAAACATGAAAGGCTGGTTGTGCTGAAGTCAATCAATATATCCACTACAGTACAACCAGTCTGCCCATAGATGGATCAAAATTTGTTCAGTTGGGCAGGAGGGATTCCTCTATCTATATTGACTGTGTTGATGGGGGGATCAAGAAGTTTTCTACCCCTTGTTGAAGGAAAGAAAATTGCATAATGCATGGCCTGCCTTAAAGTGGAGTTCCACCCTAATTTAATACTTACCTCCATCTTCTCGCTCCGGGTCACCTGGAAAAGAAATGGATAATCGCATATTTTTTTTTTTTTTTACTTACCTCGTAGCGAAGAAAAAATACTTACCTTACTTCCTTCTTCCTCCTTCCTCGGCCGCGGCCCGTTGTCACTTCCTGGCTCTGCAATGATTCCTGGGAGCTGAATGTCATCGCTCCCAGGAATCATTGCGCCTGCACCGGCCCCGACGTCAGTTCCGGGTCGCGCGCGTCATCCCCTTCTAAACAGCTTCTGGGCATGCCCAGAAGCTGTAGAGGGATGACGCGCGCGACCCGGAAGTGACGTCGGGGCCGGCGCAGAGCATCGTGGGACCAAAGAAGGCGGAAGAAGACGCCGAAGGGGATCTCGCTGGCTTCAAGCTGCCCACATCTGAGATGGCAGCGCTGGACAAGACGTTTTCAAGGTAAGTATTTGTCCTAACAGGTAAGTGCAACCCGGGACAGATCAGAGGCTAGCCAATGTGGAATGTACTAGCCCTGACTGTCCTGGGGGTATTAAAAAAAAAAATAAAAATCCAGGGTGGAACTCCGCTTTAAGCCCCATTTACACGAGCCAAATGATGGGTGACATTGGCCAGTTCAACAAAAACCGTCCGACATTTGGCCCATATGTAAGCAGCCAGTCCAACAAAAGCCAGCCATTTGGCCGGCTTCTTTTGGACAAGCATGCTGGAAAACCAGCAGCTGACTGGCTCTCAATCAGCGCTCCCAGCCAATGGCTGAGATCAATTACCGAAGTGTTCTGGCGTGAGGGGACACAAAAGAACTGTATGACCGACCTAAGGCTTCATCTCTATATATGAGATCTAATGACTAAGGCTTTGATAGCATTTTGTTGGGTTTGTTTGGATGTCCTGGATCACTAATCTTACCAAATAAAGCATTGTAAAGGACTGTTAACAGACTCCCTCTCTCTCTTCAAATTTTATGCTTTAGAGCTTTACAGGAACCTGAGCTTTTTAGACCGACATCCCTGGTTTGTACACTGGCATGGAGATGGAGAAACTCTTGAGGTAGATCTAATAATTGGGTTTAACTGGGAAACTACACAGAGGCATAGTTGGGCCTTGTGCAACAAAACAGCTTGCAGATGATATTAAAGGCCTCAGCAAGATCAAGGAATATGTGGAAACTGACAACTTGTACCCTAAAATGTGAGTCACATATACAGTGATATGGAGGTAAGGGGGGCCCCTTCTTTATTCTACATAGGGGTCTTCTTTATCTAGTGCTGACCAACAATCTGCTTATATACAACCAATGTGTTAACATTCTCTAAAACCCCTTGGCTGCTACACCCTATGTACTGACTTTTCAGCGTGTCACTCTGATAATTAATTTCACCAGACAATTAGGCAATTAGCTAGATCGCCTTGATACATATGTAGCACTCACCACTTGTTAATTTGGAAATATTTTTATTACGTACCTGCCTAAAATATTGCTTTGATATGTTGCGTACGTGTCATTTCAGGTGTCTTGTATCGATGAGTGACTGATCTGTCCTAGGGGCATCCTAAGCTGCTGGGAGTGCCAGACTGTGTGTGCAAGGTAGCACATTGATTTTCCCTCTCAGCCTGCTTACAGGAAGGGAAGCATCTTTGCTCTCCTAATTGAAAACAATAATATATCATTATTTTAAAATTATCTAACGAATAGGTTTTGTTTTTTTCTAAAATCCTTTGTATAATATGAAGTGATACGTCAGGGTAGTCATATTGTCATAATTATACATAATCAGATCCTGTAGGAAGCTATGTGCTGCACAGTGAATCTGCAATGAATGAAGAGTTTTAATTTCTCCTAAATTGTGCTAAAATCAAAAGGTTTTAGCAAAATGGTAAAATTAGAGAGAGAGAAGGAAAGTGTTGTGTTTTTTTTTTTTTTTTTGTGTACTTATTTAGGTTCTGTTTAAAGGGAAGAAGGATTGGGCGCATAGAGCAGGGGACTTTATAACGGGGTGCTAGTATATGATGGATAGATTCAGAAAGATAAATATAAAATTATCAAGAAGTTTTTATTAAGGAAACAATGAAAATATAAAATGTATACTGTATTCACAGGATACAAGACCAATACAAACATATTGCTTATTAAAAACCATTGCAGTTGTAGACCATGTTCTCATATATTATTGAATACAGATAGAGATATCGGATCCTACACAGGGGTTAGTGGTGGTCACTATATACCCTTTGCCATCCAGAAGTGGTGTCTGTGCAGAAAGCGATGTTGCCCACAAATTATTAACCCGACATGTTTCACGGCAAATAGCCGCTTCCTCAGGGGTATTTGAGGGGTATTTCTATACAAAATTCAAATAAGAACACTAGAATAAAGAAAAAACAAATATGTAATCATATATAAACCATCAGTCTACAAAGATAACATAGTGTTCATATATCTCAAAAATTAATATGTATATAACACTGTTAATCATACTGTATGTATCAACTGGACATGTGGAACAATGTAGTCAGAGATATCACACCTGCTCGGCATATGGTCAGCTGCCTGATGGTAAGAATCCTGGACCACAAGGTAAGGGAAAAACCCCCCCGGGGCAAACACGGGAGCCAGACCAGGATGCGGGAAACATGTCGGGTTAATAATTTGTGGGCAACATCGCTTTCTGCACAGACACCACTTCTGGATGGCAAAGGGTGTATAGTGACCACCACTAGCCCCTGTGTAGGATCCGATATCTCTATCTGTATTCAATATATGAGAACATGGTCTACAACTGCAATTGCTTTTAATACGCAATATGTTTGTATTGGTCTTGTATCCTGTGAATACAGTATACATTTTATATTTTCATTGTTTCCTTGATAAAAACTTCTTGATAATTTTATATTTATCTTTCTGAATCTATCCATCATATACTAGCACCCCTTTATAAAGTCCCCTGCTCTATGCGCCCAATCCTTCTTCCCTTTAAACATATACATTTGGGACGTGGTGCTTACACTTTGTGAATATTACCTTTTTGAGCTTGTCTCCCCTTTTCCATATTTAGGTTCTGTAACTTACATTTTATGTATTTCATTTTTTTCTTTCCGTGAAAAAAGTAATGTAATGAGGCTACTGAGAGGCAGATTTTTGGCACAATAAAAGGGCCAGGATAGTTTAAAGGAGCTCCATAATCCACTGGAGGCAATAATAATACTGTCTATTTCAAGCCAAAACTTTTTTTCTTAATTTTAGGTGAAGTGGGAAAGGGTTAGAAGTCCTGTCCAGAGCAATTTTCTTCCTTCAGCCCTTAATAAACAGACTAATTACATTTTAAAATCCATTTTCATTACTTACCTTATTTTGGACCCAATTATGTTATCACTAGCTTTCTATATTTCTATATTCAATGCAGACAGATCATAGCTGGTGGGAGGGACCTGGGGGCGACAAAGCACCAGTAGGTCTGCTTGCCATACAGAAGTGGAGAAGAAATACCTATAAGCTATAGTTCCTGATCTAGGCTGTTCAACATGTGAGGTCTCCAGAACTGGACAAAGAATTCTAAATGAGGTCTAACTAAAGATCTGGGGAATCGGAAACTGCTTTCTCCTGCTGGTGACCTCACTATATGGAGGAATCAAGACTTTCCTCCTGCTGGTGATCCCCCTATAAAGATTTATAGTGTGGAATCAACACCCTTTCCTTCAGCTGGTGACCCCCTCTAGTGATAACCAAAGATCTATATAGGTGCATCAGTACCTTCTTCTTTCTGCTGGTGATCCCTTTACCTAAAGATCCATATAGAGGAATCAGGACACCTTCCTCCTGCTGGTGTTTCCACTAACGATAACTAAAGATCTGTATTGCAGAATTAGGACCTTCTTCCACTTCTTGGTGTTCCCTCCAGTGACGACAAAATCTACATAGAGGAATCAGGACCTCTGTTCTCCTGCTGTCGATATCTCTATTGAGAAGTAAAGATCTATCTATATAGGGTAATCAGAACGTTCTTCCACTTGCTGGTGATCCCTTTGCTAAAGGGATATATAAAGAAATAAGGACACCTTTCTCCTGCTGGGAATGAGGACCTTATTCTTCCTGTTGGTGACCCCTTTAGTGACAACCAAAAATGTACATAGTCCTCCTGCTGGTAATATCTCTATTGAAACTAAAAATCTATATAGGGTAATCAGGACTCTCTTCCTCCTGCTGGTGGTTCCATTACTAAAGGAGTATATCTAAAAGGATATATATAGGAATAAGGACACCTTTCTCCTGCTGGGAATCAGGACTTTCTTCCTCCTGTTGGTGACCCCCTAGTGATAACTAAAGATTTACATAGACAAATCAGGACCTCCATCCTCCTGCTGGTGATCTCTCAAGGTCTACATAGAGGGATCAGGAACTCCTTCCTCCTGCTGATGATCCCTCTGGTCAGAACTAAAGATATATATTAAAATCTGGACCTACTTCCTCCTGCTGATGATCCCACTAGTGATGCAGCCCAGAGTTAAATTCACTTTCCTTACTGCCAGGCCAGTGGGGGGGAGGGGGGGCAACCTGGGTTTGGAAGAAGTAGGTTGAAAGATGCTGGCTATCCCACTCAGGACATCTAGTGGCAGGAAAAAGTACTGCAGGGCAATTTCGGGAATTAATATAAATATTGGTGCAAATGGCTGGTTTTGTTTGATCTTTAATGGACTATTCCTTTTTATATTCTTATTATATTCTTATTTTGTCTAGAGTTCTGCTTTAAAATAGCTGTAAAAACAGACTTATTTCTACCACACGGCATTGCAACATCAACAAAATCACTAATAATAATAAATAATCTATAGTAAATTTTTTTTGTATATCTTTTAATGATGCATAGAATGGGTTATTATGGCTAGGATGGCAGATCCAGCACAACACCAATAAAGTAAAAGGAAAAAAAAAAAACAGGAGGCGCCACTGATTTCAACCTATGACTTATTTATCTGATAAAGAAACATATTGATTATTTAGCAACACTTTTATTTTTAAGCAATATGTGTTCTATATGCTTTCAGACACCGAGTCTTAGCTGGGAGGATCAATAAATACCAGAGCTGCATTTTCCGAGTGTATCAAAGCTTCTCAGGCTGACATCGAGAAGGCTGGGCACAAAAGAGAAAATCCAGATTGACAAAATCTAATTTATTATTAGCAGATAATGCACCTGGTTTTTCATTTTTTTGTTTTTTTTTTTTAAGCCAGATTCTTTTGCAAATGTCAAAGGGAATAAGATGCAAGCAAATGACTCACGGCAATTACTAGGAAGTTTATAAACTGCCTGCAAGGTGTGAAGAAGGACTTTCAACTTTCTATGGAATGAAATTTTATTTAAAAATATGATGTTGCTTGCTCCCTGAGTCGAAATATAATAAATATAATTTTGTTAAGGGGAAGTTCCAACTAATCTTTTGTTTGACTGTACAAAAATGCCAAAAATATGATTTACTGTACATTATAAGGGCAAAAGTTTGCCAACACCTGGTCAGCACACCTACTTTATGGACTAAAGTATGTGAGACCAAATTGAGTGAAGGGTACAAAGACACATATTAGATAATTGCGCATTTCCAACCTTGTGACAACAGTTTAGAGAGGCCTTTTTCTGTTCAAATATGACTGTGCCTCATGTACAAAGCCAGCTCCATGGTGTAGAGGAACTGAAGGGTCATGACCTGAACCCTATTAAAAATAAGGGATGAGCTTGGGTTAAATCTAAATCCAGAAGTTATCTGCCTTGGTTGAGCCAATATGCTGGACGCAGGAGATTCCCTGCTCCGCAGCTGTACATTTGCAAAGGGGGTTGGGTTGCTCATGACATCATTACCTAATATTGCCACCTGGTGATATTAGGTCAATGACTGTGACCTAATATACCTATTGGCCCAAATTTGGTATGGCGAAGTACAATAAGTTTTTGTTCAAAAGATCTTTTGCATACTTTGCTTTAAAAACTCTCCAATTGAATTTTATTTTCTTCAACATTTATTATCCTGGCATACTTCTTCAACTAAGATCTCTAGTCCTCTGCAAGCAACCTATTGTGGTTGAGTTACTAAAACTAGAGACTGCAGTTAGAAGCTGATTGGCTACCAGGCACAGCTGCACAAGATTTTCCAGTTTTAGTAAATTTACCCCTTTGCTTATAGCATGGGCCTCCAAACTTTCTAAACAAAGGGCCAGTTTATTGTGCTTTGGACCTTAGACATTTGGGGGGCTAGACTGTGGTCCTTGGGGAGGAGAAAATGCCCCAGTATCAGAGGGAGTAAACAATGCTTCTGACTTGGTGGTCAATGGGAGTAAATAAAAAAGACATAGCACCTCTGGTTAGTAGGAGTGGGAATAGTGCCCTGTCATTGGTATTGGAGGAATAATGCCTCGTTGTTGGTGTCATTGAGAAGAATAGTGCCCTTTTGTTGGTTTCATTGGAAGTAATGGTGCCCCATTGTTGGTTTCATTGGAAGGAATGGTGCCCCATTGTTGGTGTCATTGGGAGTAATAGTGCCCCATTGTTGGTGCCATTGGGGGGGAATAGTGGCCCATTGTTGGTATCTTTGGGAGGAATAGTGCCCCATAATTGGTATCATTGGGAGAAAAGTGCCCTATTGGGAGGAATAGTGCTCCATCTTTGGTTTAATTTGGAGGAATAGTGCTCCATCATTGGTGCCATTGGGAGGAATAGTGCCCCATTGCTGTTGTCATTAGGAGGAATGGTGCCCAAGGGCTGGATAAAGGCAAGCAAAGGGCCACAGTTTGGAGACCACTGGCCTATAGTATGGACAAAACACAATGCTTCTGACAATCAGAAAAAAAATTATATTGTTTCTGACAAGGCTTCCAAAGCCACCCCCCCCCCCCCCCAATGGGGGTATCTCAGGTCTAAGCTATTCATGTAGTTTCTGTAGCCAGGCCACTTTCCCCAACAACTTGCAGTGACACTCTATCAAGTTTCCTCCAACAAATGGACCATCCTTGAACTCCTTCCACCATGATTATTCCCTGCCAACTAAGGAGACTTACTGTAAGTGTCATTGAAAGCTTCCATCAACAAGAGGGAAAGACTTACTCTATACAGACCCTATACAGACCCTACAAAGGCAGGGGTCTTTAACATGTGGGCTATCATTGACAGCCTGGCTCAACCTTCTTTTTGCTACAAGAAGCAAGATGGCGCCACCCAACTACAAAGTTCTGTAACTTGGTCCTTGGGCCAGACTGGAGCAGTCTTTCCTTCACTGATTGTACACCAGTGACTTTTTTTATGAGCTGAATAGTTTGGTTTTGTGTGGTTGTTGTGAACACTGCTTTTAAAGTATGCCTATCCTTTAAGTGCGTTTCCTGCTGAAAACCTATCCAGGCTGCATCACAGGAAAAAAAGGATCATATTTTTCCTAACACAATGTATTTTTTCAGCTGTTAGCAGATGGGCAACTTAAATTGTTTAGTTGATAAACTGTGGAAGTCTTGATGGATGTGTGACAACTTGAAGCAAAGTAAAGTATGGGGGTCTTTGGGGTGGGAGCCTGAGCTCTTGCAGGCAGGAAGTTGTAGTTAATTATAGAATATAAAGGGATAGGGGGTCAGGTGGAGCTTTATGTCTTTCTTCATCAGCTCCGTTAAGTCTCTGCTGAGCTGACTTCATTCAGCAAAGGCAGCTGCACCCTTATTATTCAACAAGAAATGAATAAAAGAAAAAAAATTGATTAGATATCCATCCATTTTCTCCCAAGGGGATGCAGCAGCCAACTTAGATCAGTAATTTTGTTCTCAACGCCGTAGTGATGACAGATGTTGTAGCATGCAATTCTGTTACGATATTCCCACTAACCACCGGCGTCCCAGCTCCTTGGGTAATAAGAAATCTTTATCTGGTCCTTTCACACAAGCAGACTTTGAAAAGAAAATAACTTTCCTGTGATTAAAAAGTAGTAAGTGTTGGAGCATTGTGCATCAAAGTTTTGACAAGTTTGGAACACTTTAAAGGCGAACAGCAATCACAAAGGCACATAATATCAGGTAAGTTAGGCTGCAAGGCATTGCCTATTTCTGATTGATAAAAAAGCAGGATAGAGAAGATATTTCTTGTAACCAGTGCTTTTTTTCATTGGGAATGCAGGGGTACGCAGGGGAACACAGTTCCGTTACCACCAGCACTGACTGTATGTAATGGCAAGGGGTGCTGGGGTGTGCTGCAGGGTCTATTGATGCTGGCTGCTAGGGAATATATTCTAGCTGGAGGGATTTTTTTTTGCATGGGGGTTTATTGTTGCTGAGAGGTCTATTGTTGCTGCTGGGGGACCCACTGTTGCTGGGGGTGGGTCTTATATTGCAGGGGGGGTCAGCTGTTTCTGGGAGAGATCAACAGGGAGCGGGAAAGTCTATTCTTGCTGGCTGATGGAGAGTCTATTGATGCTGGCTGTGGGGAGATATATTGTTGCTGTTGGGAGTCTATTGTTGCTAGGGGGGACATTTTTTTGCGGGTGGTCCATTGTCGTTAGGGTGCCCTATTGTTACAGGCTGCAGGGGATTTATTTTACTGCTTTTCTTTTTATCATTACTAAATTCCATAAAAATTACTTAGCACCACGAAATGATACGTGGTTCTGTATTCTGGGATTCTGGGAGGTGGGTAAGGGGTGGAACCAAGGAATGGTGCTCTGAGGTGGGTAGGGGTGGGGTAAAGGGCTGATTCGGGGATGGGAATTTCCTGCACCTATTTGTCAGGAACCATAAATCAGACTGAGACAGAAAATGCAGTAAAAATCACACCTTTAATTGTAATGGTAAAAATAGCACAGCTCAGAAATGAAGTCAAAACATAAGCCAGGGTTCGGAAGCCAAAATGGGAAATCAGACAAGCCATTGATCAGGGAGCCAGAAATCATCATAGTCAGAAGCAGAAGTTTGGGATCTGGAATCAGAATGGACTTAAGCCGGGCAAAGTATTTTAAGAACACAGCAGAGAAACTCAGGATATCTTCGCCAGGCGAAGGCTGGAAAGGAATGAACAAGGCAGCTTAAAAAGCCAGAAGGGGCTGGCTGTAGGTGAGACTGACCAGCAGATATTGATAACCAGGTGAGCCACTGAGGAAACAACGAGTGCTGACAATTATCCGACAGCTGAGCAGCCTGTGTACAGATAAGAGAGCTGCTGTGAGCCCACTCTGCCAATTCCCCCTCTTTAACGCCCCCTCCCCCCTGGAGGGGCACCAGTTTTGAGAGGAAAATGTCTCTGGAAAGCATGGAGGAGGACAGTAGTATGTACATCCAAGGATGTGACCCAAGAGCATTCCCCTGGACCATACCCTCTCCAATAAACAAGGTACTGCATGGGCCCACGGAACCTACGGGAGTCGATGATCGATTGTATCTCATACTGAACTGGGCGAGGACGTGGCACTGAGGTGGTGAAGCGGTTGCACACCAAAGGTTTCACCATAAACAGAGACAATTGGAGAGCGCCATTGACGGCACTATTGTGAGCAAACTCCACCCAAGGTAAGAGGTCTGACCAGTTGTTATGGTGGTCAGAAATATAGCAACTGTAGGAACTGCTCCAAGGCTTGGGTGGCTCGTTCTGTGGCCCCATTGGACTGTGGGTGATATGTCGAAGAGAAGGAAAGTTGAATTCCAGACTGTGTAAAAAAGGCTTGCCAAAACCTGGACACAAACTGGCTACCCCTGTCCAAGATGATAACCTTGTGTAGCTCATGTAACCAAAAGATCTCCCGAGCGAAAATGGATGCCAGTTCTTTGGATGTAGGCAACTTCTTAAGTGAAATACAATGAGACATCTTCGAAAACTGGTCAACCACCATAAGAATAACTGTTGCCTTGGGAGTTAGGTAACTCCACAATAAAATCCATAGACAAGTGGGTCCAAGGCCTCTCTCCACTGGGTATGGGTTGTAGGAGGCCCACTGGAAGGTTTTGTGGTGTCTTACTCTAAGCACACACGGAACAAGCAGCTACGAAGGCGGTTACATCAGTGCGGAGACTAGCCCACCAGAATTGTTGAGAAATAGACCAGATGATCTGATTCTTCCCAGAGTAACCAGCTGCCTTGGGAGAATGGTATGTCTGGAGCAAAGCAGTGTGGAAATTCTCGGGACAAAGCTGCGGTCAAAAGGTTTTTCAGGAGGAGAATAGATCTGAGTAGCATGAATTCTGTCATGTAAAAGTGAATTAGGACTACTGTGAATAGTGGCTAGAATGCAATCTGGAGGTATCACAGGAGTAGGAACTGACTCCATCTCAAAGGAGAAGGAAAACTATTGTGACAATGCATCAGCCCTCACATTCTTAGTACTGGCCTGGGTATGAGTGAGACTATATAATTGAAGCTTGACAGAAAAAGAGCCCATCGTGCCCTTCTGGGAGATAAGCATTTAGCCTCTGACAGGAATGTTAAATTCTTTTGGTCATTCAAAATGAGGAAAGGCACAGTGGTACTTTCGGGGAAATGCCTCCATTCTTTAAGAGCTAAAATGATAGCTAGCAATTCTCTGTCCCCAATCTCATAATTGCATTCTGCAAAAGACAATTTCTTTGAAAAGTAGCCACAAGGATGAATAGCGCTCTCAGAGGTAGGACATTGAGACAGAAGGGCGCCTACTTGTCAGGGTGCCAGGAAACCAGACAACACAGAGAGGCAAGTAAATTAAGGCAGTTTATTGGAGCAAACAACAATAAATGCACAGCAAAAGTCCAGAAGTCATCCAAGCCGGGGTAGAGTCCAGAAGTGGGTAGTCATCCAAGCCTGGGTCGAATCCAGAAGCGGGTAGTCTGCCGATGCCGGGTCATCTGCCGATGCGGGGTCGAGAGCCAGGAGAGTCGTCAGCCAAACCTGGTCATACATGGAGGAACACAGAGAACAGAAGACTGCTAGCAGTGATGCACTTTGGAGCACAAACACAAGGGCAAGGACTGCAACCCACCAGGTGATTGATATAGTCAGGTGTGTGGCATCATTACTGTGCGACACCCAAGCAGCAGCCAAGCTTTGATGCAATCAGGATTTATAAGAGGCAGCAGTCTGCACATGTCCAAGATGGCTGCCAACAGGAGGGAAAGACCTTGACAGTACCCTCCCCTCAACGGCCCCTCCTCCGCGGAGAAAAAAATGGTTTCAGAGGAAAGCGAGCATGGAAAGCGCGGAGAAGGGCGGGAGCATGAACATCAGCAGAGGGAACCCTGGATCGCACCGCAGGACCATAACCCTTCCAGTGCACCAGGTATTGAACCTGACCTCGGAACAGACGAGAATCCAAGATGTTGCTAGCCTCATACTCCTCATGATTGCCTACAGGAATGAGATGAGAACAAGGAATTGAGAAAGTATAGGGATTGCAAACCAGTGGCTTCAAAAGTGACACGAAAGACATTGGAGATACGCATGCCAGGGGGAAGACCAAGGGCATATGTTCACTTTACAGAGGATGCGAAAGGCCCAACTAAACTGGGTGCCAGTTTTGGAGTGGGCATCCTGAGTTCAAAATTACGGGTCGACAGCCACACCATCTTCTGGAAGACAAGTTGATGGCAGAGTTCCTGGCAAACTCCGCACAGGGTAGCAGATCAACCCAATCTTCCTGATGTTCAGAGATATAGAGGCAGAGAAAATGCTCCAGAGCTTGGTTGGAACGTTCAGCGGCACCAATGGACTGCAGATAGTAGACCGAGGAGAAGGAGAGTCAAATACCCAACTGGGAGCAAAAGGAGCACCAGAACCTAGAGACAAATTGGCTCCCACAGTCTGAGACAATCTCCTTAGGCAATCTGTGCAAACAAAAGACCTCCCTGGCAAACACGAGGCAAGCTCCTGAGCAGTAGGCAGCCTCCTAAATGGAACACAGTGACACATCTTGGAGACCCAGTCGACCACCATGAGAATAACCGTGTAACCTCGAGACATGGGAAGTTCCACAATAAAATCCATGGCCAGGTGAGACCGGGGACGCTCCCATCAGGAATGGGATGCAGTAGGCCAAAAGGAAGGTGCTGAGGAGATTTGTTCTGGGCACAGACTGAACAAGCAGCCACATATGCAGCAACATCAGTGCAGAGAGATGGCAACCAGAACTGACGGGAAATGGCCCAGGACATCTGGTTCTTACCAGGATGAATGGCTGTCTTGGCACAAGCGCAGCAGACTAATGCGCAACCCATCAGGTACAAAACATTTGCCAGCAGGTTTCTCTATGGGAGCATCAGGTTTAGCAGCCAAGATCTGCTCCCCAAGAGGAGAGGTTAAGTTGGTGCGGATGGCAGCCAGGATATGATCTGACACAGGGTATGACCGGTGTCGGCACAGAGTCCTCCCTGGACAACTGAGAATACTGGCGAGACAAGGCTTCGGCCTTAACATTCTTGGAGCCGGGCAAATAGGAGACCACATAGTTAAAATGAGACAAGAATAAGGCCCATCTGGCCTGATGGGGTGTGAGCATCTTGGCCTCCGAGAGATAAGTCAGTTTCTTATGATTGATGAGAATGAGAACTGGAACCACAGAACCTTCGAGCAAGTGTCTCCTCTCTTTGAGAGCCAGGATAATGACCAAGAGCTCTCTGTCTCCATACTCGTAATTGCATTTAGCTGGAGTCAGCTTCTTGGAGTAGAACCCACAAGGAAGTAATGGTCCATTAGGTGTCCGACACTGAGACAGGAGGGTGCCTACTCCCGTCTCAAATGCATCCACCTCTAGGACAAAGGGCAAAAGAGGACTGGGATGAGATAGAATAGGAGCCAAAGCCAAAGCAGACTTGAGGACCACGAAAGCTTGGATGGCAGCAGGCATCCAATTGTGGGAATCGCTGCCCCTCTTGGTCAGATCAGAGATAGGTTTGGACAAAGAAGAAAAGTTCCTGATAAATTTCTGATAGTAGTTGGCAAACCCAAGGAAACGCTGAATGGAATGGAGACCACTGGGGCGAGGCCATTGTAGAACAGCCGAAAGCTTCTGAGGGTCCATGGAGAACCCTTCAGCAGAAATTATGTAGCCCAAAAAGGCAACCTGAGACAGGTGAAATTCACATTTCTCAAGCTTACAGAAAAGCCAATTCTCATGTAATCATTGCAGCACCCTTCTGACATCCAGGTAGTGAGATTCAATAGAGTCCGAGTAAATCAAGATGTTGTCCAAATAGACTACCGCGCATTGCTCCAACATATCATGAAAGACGACATTGATGAACTCCTGGAAGACAGCGGGCGCATTGGACAAGCCAAAAGGCATAACCAGAGATTAGTAATGATTGCGGTTCTGGTATTAAACGCGTTCTTCCTCTCGTCGCCCTCAATGATCCTTACAAGGCTATGCGCAGCCCTTAGGTGAAGCTTGGTAAAGACCGTTGCTCCCTTGAGGCAGTCAAACAACTCGGTAATCAACGAAATCGGGTATGCATTCTTGACCGTGATGCAATTGAGGCCCCTATAATCAATGCAAGGTCTCAACTTTCAAAGACCAATTATGTGGGTTGCCGTCCCTCCTGGTCATATCGGTCACGGGTTTGACCAGAGAAGAGAAGTTACGAGTAAATTTCAGATAATAATTGGCAAATCCAAGAAAACGTTGTAGCGGATGGAGACCTTCAGGTCGAGGCCACTGTACAACTGAAGATAGTTTCTCTGGGTCCATCAAAAAACTGGCAGTAGAAATAACATAACCCATAAATTTAACCTGTTCACAATGGAAATCACACTTCTCCAACTTACAATACAGGTTATTATCTCTCAACCTCTGTAGCACATGTGTGGTGGCTCTCTAGGGATTTTGAATATATGAGAATATTGTCAAGATAAACCACCACACATTAATGTGTGGGGATGCAAAAACACCACCTAAGGTCTTTCCCTTACAGGACCTCAGGTGCGGATGTCCCCCCGGACGGGTAGGGCAAGACTTCAAAAAGTGACCTGCCTGGCCACAGTAAAGGCACAATCTCTCCCTCCCCTAAAGTCCCTCTTTTCAGCAAAGAGACGTGTTAAACGCAACTGCATGGGCTCTACTTTACTGGTGGACTGGTGGGTGGGAATGCAAAGCTCAGAGCCTAACGTACAGGAGGCTTCCGCAAGTGCTCCGAAAAGGAAGGTCTCTCTCAAGAGTCTGGAGGCAATGAGAATGGCTAATGTGTATAACTTCTCCAGATCTGGAATCCAATGGCGTAATCTGCAACAGTTCTCGTACTCTGATGGACATGATGCTCTTGGCAGCATAAATGGAGCAAGCAGGAATGTCAAATACCCTTTAAAAGGAAGCCAAAAACTCAGGACCATGGGTTTTTGCATCTCCCATAGAGGGTTTGCCGAGGCCAAGGCTCTATTCGAAAGCAAAGTAATATTGAAGCCTACTTTGCTTCTGTCCGTGGGGAACGCCTGGGGCAGCATCTCAAAGTATATCCCATCCTGGTTAAGAAACCCTCTGCATTGAACTGGATAGCTGGGGAAGCGGGGCGGAACCAGACATACCTCTTACAGAGGTAACATTCAAGGCAGGTGCCTGCACAAAGACTGAAGCAGCAGCAGGGATGGCCTGCAACAATGGCTGTACCAGAACAGCCACAGTGGAAGGATCCAGTTGAGCAGTATGAATCAGAAGTGTCTGTAACGCTGTGGCAAACTGATCCATGTGGTAATCCTGCTTATTCAATCTGGAAAAAATATTACCACTAGGTGGATTGCCTGATTTTCTGAATTCATGGCCTTTGCCTAATGTCAGGAACCATGAATCAGACTGAGACAGAAAATGCAGTAAAAATCAAACCCACTACAGGACACACCATCTGCCTTGAACTCTTCAATCTGGTAAACAGAATTATCACGTACCTGGTGAAGACTGGAATGTTGTGGAGGCCTCTCTTGCATCTCCTGCCTAACACTCCTGAAGGTGTGAATAGAGAGTATAAAGGGAAGGAATGGCACGAGTGCCATGGAAGCTAGCTGGTGATGTCCACTCTTTAGGAGGCTTGAGCTGGTAGTCACAGTCCTCGGAACTGGATGCAGTAGCAGCTTGGCGCCAGCTGCTACTGCATCCAGAAGAACCGGGAGACGAGCTACAGAAGAACCGGGAGACGAGCAGCAGTCAGCGGCAACTAGGCAGTGAGGTACCGAATCAGCAGGCAAGCAAGTCCAAAAGATAGGCCAAGGTCGTTAACAGCCGGGGAATGGGGTACAAGGTCAGCAGGCAGATCAGATCCAGTAAGCAAGCCAAGGTTGGAGTGTTAGGTAACAGAGCTAGAGCACGAGCAGAGGCAAAGTCTAAAGGCAAGCAGGGTCATACACGGTTAAGCATAAACAACAGATCAGGTCTCGGGAACACAGGAACAACCTGAAGACCATTCAGCAACTGCTCACTGTAATAGAGCAGTTTAAATAGGCCACTGGGCGCCAAGTGCTAATTAGTATGTGCATGTGTGTGTTTGTGTAAGTAAAAAGGCAGCCTTCATCCACACTCCGCCTTGTATATAATGTTTTGGGCAATTTTTAGGCCCCCTGAAGAAGCGTCAAGGCACCCTGGTTGAAAAAGGCTGCTCTAGGATGTCTGCTTACAGAAAATAGATATTATATTTGGGGGTTTTATGTAATCTTCAGGCCTAAAATTATTTTTTAAACCTTTGTGCAAAAATGCCCTGGCATCAAAAGGATTAAAGTAGAAGGAAAGGCATCACAAAAACTCACCAGTAAAATGTTGCTGCTCGGATCCGCCCCGTATACGATTTGTAATAAATCGCTTCTTAGATGCTGTTTTTTAATTCATTGTAAATCAAATTTCCAGCAGCCACGCAAATCTGCAAAATCAGCTTGTTTAAAGCGAGTAATAATATAATAACCACACTTTACCTATCCTATATGAGACAGAGTCAAGTCTTTGTGTACAGACTGGTGTATTAAGTCTAGTGGTCTTTTAAGTGTACTCCATTAAACTCCCTTTCCTCCAACAAAGAGAGAAAATTAAAAAAACACAAACACTCAGTGACGTACAGGAGGAATTGATTTCTCAATCTATAATTAGACTTTATAAATAAGTGAATCGATTGGTTTTTATTTTGAGCTGGCCAGAAGGAAGAGGAGAAGGATCAGCTATCATTTCAGGTTGTTATCCAGAACTATACAGCCCGTGTGATGCCAGCGGAGGAACTACCAGCTTGGCAGGGGTGCAGTTCTACCCAGACCCTGGGGGGGAAGAGGCATGGCTTACACTGATGAATACTTGGGTCTCCAAGCAATGTTGCTGTACTTGCAGAAGCCTTTCCGTACACAGGAACAATATATGAAAACTTGTAGTGTGTATGCAAATTCACTGTGTCTTTACAGCCAATTTGAAGGTGCAATTCTCCTGTGCAGCTTAAAGCATATCACTGCATTTCTACTTTTACAGCAAATTTCAGATAACACCTACCTTATATCTTAATATATATATGCTTTAATTTCCAATATTTTTTACTAAGGTTTTATGAAAAAGTAAACAAAACTTACAACAGTGCAAAGTGTGCCCACAGGGCTCGGTCATACATAGCAAAAACGGCTTAGCAATTGCAAGCCTTGGATTAGAGAAATACAAATATATACATTGCAGGGTATAAAAAAAAAATACCAATTAACCAATGTAATCCATAGAATGGTGTCTCAAGTCAGGATAGTTACACTGCCTCCAATCCGCCACACCGGTGGGCAGCGGGCCCGGGCCCCGCCCCCCCTCCCCGGCGCCCCTCACGGGAACACACTGTGCCCTGGGAAGGAAGTGGCCCCCACCCCCCAATCCCACCATCGCATACTGAACCGGGGGAGGCATTTGCCATCGGTCAGTGCACTGAGAGGAGTAGAAGTTTTGAAGGAAGAATAAGGGGAGAAAAAAGAAAAAAATAAAAGAAAGGGAAAGGGAAAGGAAAAGAAGAAAAAAGAGAAAGAGGAAAAAGGAAAAAGATCAGTAGCGGCGTATAGAAGAGGGTCAGCATCCAGGTTCGCCCCCCCCCCCCCAGTCAGGGGCACCAGCATTCCCCATCGCCCGATAGGGGCAACGGCACTCTCCCGTCATGGAAGGCTGGCCAGGTATCGGAGCCAAGGGTACCAGGTCTTATCAAACATACGCATCTTATCATTAAGCAGCGCCACCATCCGTTCATTTATCATGATCCAGATCAGTTTAGCTTTGAGCAGTTCGAGCGGTATGACAGGAGTGCGCCAGGAGCGGGCGATTGCAATTTTAGCGGCTGTGAATATAAAAGCTATAAGGTGTTTTGCATGTTTAGACTACCCCTCTATCTGTCTTCCCAAAAGAGCTTGTTGGGGAGATTTCACCAAGTTAACCTGCGTCAAGGAATATATAAAATTGTAGGTGCGAATCCAAAAACATCTTACTTTTGGGCAGGTCCACCAGGTGTGGATTACAGCGCCCGCCTGTCTGCAACCCCAGAAACAACTGGGGGACGATGTAGGAACCGCCGCCGCCAACCTGACCGGGACCATGTACCATCGGAGGAACACCTTGTAGTTAGCTTCTATTAGGCAGGTATTGAGTATAGACTTAGAGTTGTATTGTGCTAAGGAATTCCATTCAGTACGATCCAAGTTCTCACTCAGGTCCTCCTCCCAGCAGGGTATATATATGCTTTAATAAATAAATATATATACTGTATATGTGTGTGTGTATGGATGTATGTATATATATATATATATATATACACACACACACTATATCAGTGGTTCTCAACCAGGGTTCTGTGGAACCCTACGGTTCCTCCAGAGGTTGCTAGGGGTTCCTTGAGCAATGAGCAATTTCTGCCTCTCAGATAAGTTCCCCTGACACCATTGATCTTTTTAGCCATCTGGAAGAAGGTACAGTAAAACCTTGGTTTGAGAGTAACTTGGTTTAAGAGCGCTTTGCAAGACAAGCAAAATTTTCAAATAAATTTTGACTTGATATACAAGCGATGTCTTGATATACAAGTAGCCTCAAGTCACAGCTAAGTATAAAAGAGAAGAGAGGCGCCTCTAAGTGTAGCAATATGGTTACATTTAATGAAGGTACAACTTTTAGCAATTCACATGGTTGATGATTGGAACAGGCACATCTAAGGATTCAGGCATCCGGGGTAAAGCTGTCCACATAGGACCATCCTCCGCACCGCCATCTACGTTATCCCTTCCATGCTGCCCCTCGCTTTCAGATCTCTTTACTGCAGGGTGGTCTTCCCGGTCAGGATTACAGACTGCCAGCTGGCGGTGCAGAAAATAGTCTATGTGGACAGCTTTACCCTGGATGCCTGCATACTTAGATGTGCCTGTTTTATTCATCAACCATGTGAGTTGCTACTTGTTGTACCTTCATTAAATGGAACCATATTGCTACACTTAGAGGCGCCTCTCTTCTCTTTGATACTCTATAGCTCCTGCTGGATTTTGCTTCTAATCCCCTTATGGAAGTGGCTATTTGTGGATGGACATTTTATGCAACCTATCACAATGCTATAATCTTTTTATATGGACTATAAAACGGAAGGACTAATGAATAAATGGTTGTGGAACGAATCATTTGAGTTTCCATTATTTCTTATGGGGAAATTCGCTTTGATATAAGAGTGCTTTGGATTACAAGCATGCTTCCGGAAAGAATTATGCTCGCAATCCAAGGTTTTACTGTAATTCTTCCCAGTATCCACAAGTGTAAGGAGCATTCATCCCACTGACCATCACACTAATGTATCATGAGTTGTAAATATAGTCATTTTAAGCAGAGGTTCCCTGAGACATGAAAATTATTTCAAGGGTTTCTCTGTGTTGAAAAGGTTGAGAAAGACTGCACTATATTACGAAAAGTATTGGGAAGCCTGTATTCACACGCACATGAACTTTAATGGCATCCCAGTCTTAGTCCGTAGGGTTCAATATTGAGTTGGCCCACCCTTTGCAGCTATAGCAGCTTCTACTCTTCTGGGAAGGCTGTCCACAAGGTTTAGGAGTGTGTCTATGGGAATGTTTGACCATTCTTCCAGAAGCACATTTGTGAGGTCAGGCACTGATATTGGAGAGAAGGTCTGGCTCGCAGTCTCCGCTGTAATTCATCCCAAAGGTGGTCTATCGGGTTGAGGTCAGGCCAGTCAAGTTCCTCTACCCCAAACTCTCTCATCCACGTCTTTATGGACCTTGGTTTGTGCACTGGTGTGCAGTCAGGTTGGAACAGTAAGGGGCCATCCCCAAACTGTTCCTACAAAGTTGAGCATGAAATCGTCCAAAATCTCTTGGTATGCTGACACCCCAAAGTGGAGTTCTACCTGTTTTTGTGTTTATTAAAAGTCAGCAGCTACAAAAAGTGTAGCTGCTGACTTTAATAAACACACACTCACCTGTCCCACGATCCAGCAATGCGGCTGGCAGGAGCCGCGGTTCTCTCCCTCTTCTCCTGCGGCGTCGGCATCACTAGTGTGGGCACCCTGCTGTGACAGCTTGTGGTTTCACAGCCAGATGTGCACTGTGCATGCGCAAGTCGCGCTGAGTGTTCTGAGTGGGCGGGCAATCTTCTTGGACCTGTGACTTGTCCAAGCCGGGAGCATGGGAGTGGGTACTTGTCAAATCTAGGTACCCGCTCCCCCCCTCAAAAAAATGACATGCCAAAGGTGGCATGTCAGGGGGTCAGGAGGCCTTAAAGCGGAAGTTCCACTTTCGTATGGAGCTCCGCTTTAAGAGTTCCCTTCACTGGAACTAAGGGGCCAAGACCAACCCCTGAAAAAAAAAACCCAAATCATAACCCCCTCCACCAAACTTTACACTTGGCACAATGCAGTCATTCAAGTCAGATTCCAGATGGAGGCTCCAGAGAGCCTAAGCCCATCAAAAAAATCTGCTACAAGGAAAATAGTGCTGCAGTCTATGGACTGGTAAGTCCCTGTTTCTTAATAGTCAGCAATTACAGCAGCCTTTCTCAACATTTTAAACACAGAGGAACCCTTGAAATAACTTTCTGGTCTCAGGGAACCCCTGACAAAAATTACTATATCTACTCATGATACATTCGTGTGATGGTCAGTGGGAAGAATGCTTCTTACACTGGTGGTCATTGGAAAGATAGCAAAAAAGATCAAAAGTGCCAGTGGGAACTTATCTTAGAGGCAGATGTTTGAACCCCTAGAAACCTATGGAGATACTCTAGGGTTCAATGGAACCCTGGTTGAGAAATCCTTAATTACAGTATTTGTAATTTTTTACATTTGGAGTGAGGTTCGTGGGACCTTGGTAAAGAGCTTGGAGCACCACTCAGCCTCAGCCTACATTTCTCCACCAGAGCCTGCCCTACCTGCAACCTACCCACTGGGGCTTAGTCATAGTGGACCTCTATAACTAAGCTCTGGGTGGACGGGGAAAAATGCATCAGGGGGTGTGTTCTGCCAGACAAATGAAGGCTGAGGACAATTCTTACTTTTACCTGGTTTGGAGAGAGGCATCCTTTCTATTCATGGGAGTGAGGTTCCTCTTTAAGGAAGGGGCAGTAGATTTATATTTGCAATGCTTAACACTGTCTGTACTGTGCTGGCAGATCTCCATTATCAGTTGTGAACTACAGTGCCTTGCGAAAGTATTCGGTCCCCTTGAACTTTGCAACCTTTTGCCATATTTCAGGCTTCAAACATAAAGATATAAAACTGTAATTTTTTGTGCAGAATCAACAACAAGTGGGACACAATCATGAAGTGGAACGAAATTTATTGGATATTTCAAATTTTGTTAACAAAAAGCTGAAAAATTGGGTGTGCAAAATTTTTCAGTGCAGAAAACTCTCTCCAGAAGTTCAGTGAGGATCTCTGAATGATCCAATGTTGACCTAAATGACTAATGATGATAAATAGAATCCACCTGTGTGTAATCAAATCTCCATATAAATGCACCTGCACTGTGATAGTCTCAGAGGTCCGTTTAAAGAGCAGAGAGCATCATGAAGAACAAGGAACACCAGGCAGGTCCGAGATACTGTTGTGCAGAAGTTTAAAGCCGGATTTGGATACAAAAAGAAACAAAATTTCCCAAGCTTTAAACATCCCAAGGAGCACTGTGCGATAGTATTGAAATGGAAGGAGTATCAGACCACTGCAAATCTACGAAGACCTGGCCGTCCCTCTAAAATTTCAGCTCATACAAGGAAAAGACTGATCAGAGATGCAGCCAAGAGGCCCATGATCACTCTGGATGAACTGCAGAGATCTACAGCTGAGGTGGGAGACTCTGTCCATAGGATAACAATCAGTCATATACTGCACAAATCTGGCCTTTATGGAAGAGTGGCAAGAAGAAAGCCATTTCTTAAAGATATCCATAAAAAGTGTAGTTTAAAGTTTGCCACAAGCCACCTGGGAGACACACCAAACATGTGGAAGAAGGTGCTCTGGCCAGATGAAACCAAAATCAAACTTTTTGGCAACAATGCAAAACGTTATGTTTGGTGTAAAAGCAACACAGCTCATGCCCCTGAACACACCATCCCCACTGTCAAACATGGTGGTGGCAGCATCATGGTTTGGGCCTGATTTTCTTCAGCAGGGACAAGGAAGATGGTTAAAATTGATGGGAAGATGGATGGAGCCAAATACAGGACCATTCTGGAAGAAAACCTGATGGAGTCTGCAAAAGACCTGAGACTGGGACGGAGATTTGTCTTCCAACAAGACAATGATCCAAAACATAAAGCAAAATCTACAATGGAATGGTTCACAAATAAATATATTCAGGTGTTAGAATGGCCAAGTCAAAGTCCAGACCTGAATCCAATCGAGAATCTGTGGAAAGAACTGAAAACTGCTGTTCACAAACGCTCTCCATCCAACCTCACTGAGCGCGAGCTGTTTTGCAAGGAGGAATGGGCAAAAATTTCAGTCTCTCGATGTGCAAAACTGATAGAGACATACCCCAAGCGACTTACAGCTGTAATCGCAGCAAAAGGTGGTGCTACAAAGTATTAACTTAAGGGGGCTGAATAATTTTGCACGCCCAATTTTTCAGTTTATTTGTTAAAAAAATTGAAATATCCAATAAATTTTGTTCCACTTCATAATTGTGTCCCACTTGTTGTTGATTCTTCACAAAAAGTTACAGTTTTATATCTTTATGTTTGAAGCCTGAAATGTGGCAAAAGGTCGAAAAATTCAATGAGGCCGAATACTTTCGCAAGGCACTGTAAATGTGCACAATGTCTGTCCTAACAAATGGTTAAAGATTGCAAAGTTTAGGTGGTAAATACGTTAATACACTTTTAAAAAGATGTGCCCCTAAAAGGGAGGAGGAAACATTTTCTCAATCTCCTCTCCCCTAATGATCAGACTGTACCTTGTAACATTGAAGCGTATCACAAGGTGAGAGGCTGCAGTAGAGGGCTGACTTTTGTGAGACATTTGTGAACACAGTCAAACCTGCACAGGCACCAGGATTGACATGATTGCATGACCTCTAAGCCAGCATCTCTGTCCAGGGAGTTATTGGTGACCCTGGATTATGCCTGAACAAAGATAACTCTGTCCTACTGGTTGAAAACAGAAGAGGAAGGTATCGCCAGGGGGAGTGCTGTGATCTCTGTAAGAGGTGATAAATATCTGGAAGTGTTACACATTACTTAGCATGCATGATTATATCTCATGTTAGGCTCACTCCAATAATGTAATCATTGGAGATGATCATAGCAGGAGAATCACTGACTCATCCTTTTCTTTTTTTTCTATTGAATATATGCATGTAGATATTTCTGGCTGGCAGTGTGTCTTCTAATTAATGATTGTATGATACACTGCAGATCAGACTCATTTTCATACATATATTCAGGAGAATAAGGTTTTCAAACCAATTCACTAATCACTAGTCATCAGGCTAGCCATATATAGACAGCTATCCCAAAAAACTATGGACAGGGAAAAATATACTCTAATCAGTGGAGTTTCCTCCATGGGTGAACTGTGTGCCAGGAATATGGGGGCCAAGGGTGGAGGGGGCCCATAGTGCTCTTACACAGAGCACAAGTGGGTGCATTTACCTTTCAGGCCAGAAAGAACCATGAGTCCAGGGAGAATGGCAGAAAGCTGTGCAGGGAAGGGATGTTTGGTCATACTGTAAGGTAGAGGGTCACTTATTACTGGAGTCTGCAATCTGTATTACTTACTACTGATTCCTAGACTCTGAGTCACTGAGTACTGACCTCTTATTCTACGTCACTGTCTATCTACTAACTCTGAACTTTGCATCATTTACTACTGACCTGTGAACCCTGGGCCATCTAATATTAAACTTCACTTACTACGGATCCCTACACTCTGCATCACTTCCTACTGACCCCTGAATTCTACATCACTTACTACTAATCCCTGCACTCTGCACCACCTACTACTGATCCCTACACTCTGTATCACTTACTTCTGATCCCTGCACTCTGTATCACTTACTTCTGATCCCTGCACTCTGTATCACTTACTACCCTGCACTCTGCATCACCTACTACTGACCCCTGCACTCTGCATCATTTACTACTGATCTCTGCACTCTGCATCACCTACTACTGATCCCTACACTCTGCATCGCTTACTACTGATCCCTGCACTCTGCATCATTTACTACTGATCTTTGCACTCTGCATCACTTACTACTGATCCCTGCACTCTGCATCACTTACTACCCTGCACTCTGCATTACCTACTATGGATCCCTGCACTCTGCATCACTTACTACCCTGCACCCTGCACTCTACATTACCTACTACTGATCCCAGCACTCTGCATCACTTACTACTAATCCCTGCACTCTGCATCTCCTGCTACTGATCCCTGCACTCTGCATCACCTGCTACTGATCCCTGCACTCTGCATCACCTGCTACTGATCCCTGCACTCTGCATCACCTGCTACTGATCCCTGCACTCTGCATCACCTGCTACTGATCCCTGCACTCTGCATCACTTACTACCCTGCACTCTGCATCACCTACTACTGATCCCTGCACTCTGCATCACCTGCTACTGATCCCTGCACTCTGCATCACCTACTACTGATCCCTGCACTCTGCATCACCTACTACTGATCCCTGTACTCTGCATCACTTACTACCCTGCACTCTGCATCACCTACTACTGATCCCTGCACTCTGTATCACTTACTACTGATCCCTGCACTCTGTATCACTTACTACCGATCCCTGCACTCTGCATCACCTACTACTGATCCCTACACTCTGCATCACCTGCTACTGATCTTTGCACTCTGCATCACTTACTACTGATTCCTACACTCTGCGTCACCTACTACTGACCCATGCACTGTGCATCACCTACTTCTGATCCATGCACTCTGCATCGCCTACTACTGACCCCTGCACTCTGCATCGCCTACTACTGATCCCTACACTCTGCATCACTTACTACTGATCCCTGCACTCTGCGTCACCTACTACTGATCCCTGCACTCTGCATCACCTGCTACTGATCCCTGCACTCTGCATCACCTGCTACTGATCCCTGCACTCTGCATTATTTACTACTGACCCCTCAACTCTGCATCACCATCTACTGATCCCAAACTCTGTAATACTTACTTCTGACCCCTGTACTACACATCACTTGCTACTGACTACTGAACTCCGCATTAATTACTAACGATTCTGAGTCACTGACTGCTGACCCCTTAATTCTACGTCACTATCCACTGACCTTTGAACTTTGTGCCATTTACTACTGACCCCTGAACTCTGCGTCAACTACTGCTAAACTTTGCACTCTGTATCAATTACTATTCACCTCTTGAATCTGCATCACTTACTCCTGACACCTGAACATGTCCTTCAACATCTAATATTGGGCCCTATCCCCTCCAATGTACCTCCGCTGTACATTCCTTATTCAAAACGGCCTCATTCTATACTGTGTACTCTATGTAAGTTGTCCATGACTATTTTTAGCCTCCCCCCTTTATGCATCACCCAATATTCAACGCAATGACTTTGCAATAGCAGGCTGCCTTTGTTCCCCTTTCTTTTTTTTTGGGAGGGTGCAATGGGGGGCCAGCATGATCTTGTCCTCAAGCCCACTGCTTTCAGGGAAGACCCCTGACACCTCTATCACTGGGCCTGCTGTTGTTTCTCATGTAAATCATAAAAATGGGAAGAAAGTTGCCAGATGTTAATAGCGTCCTTTTCTCTCATACGTAGAAGTGGAAAACACCAATGGTCATTACATATAATTTTTTAAATATGCTGGAAAATCATTGTGTGTCAGCACAATACTAAACCTTCTGAAGACACCTGCCTGCAAGCTTAGCTCACTCTGATTCTCCTCCCAGCAGTGACTAGGCTGCCTGCTAGCCAGTGGTGTATTTAAGTTTTATGCTGCCCTAGGCCTGACTTAACTTGTGCACCCCCTAATTTAAATATGACCCACCCCTTCCTGTAAAGGCCACACCCCTTCCTGTTTATGACCCACCCTGTCATCTGTAAACCATAGAACAAAACCACAGTCTATCAGTGCCCATCAGTGTAGCTTCATCAGTTCCCATAAGTTCAGCCTCATCAGTGCAGCCTTATCAGTGCCACCTGTTTACTGCCCATCAGTGCAGCATATTAGTGTGGCCTCATCAGTGGTCACCAGTGCAGCCCCATCAGTGGCCACCAGTGCAGCCTTATCAGTGCCCATTAGTACAGCCTTATGTCACGGGATTAGTAAGATTACTCTTTTAAGATATTTGGACTTGTGTTTGCTGCCACTGATTGTAATTATAGGATTATTTCACTTATTTGTATATTAAATAGGAAGCCCATAGTCATTATACAAATAATTAAATATTTTTTTGCTGCCCCCCTGCAAAGTGCTGCCCTAGGCCTGGGCCTTGTTGGCCTAGGCCAGAATACAGCACTGCTGCTAGCGTAATAATCTCTATTGTAAGCACAGGTAGAAGGGAGAGAGCAAAGTGTTGAAAGCCGACTTGAACAAATACACTGCATCTTTTGTGAAATTTGAGGATAAATTTTTTCACAGTACCTATAGTGACAGAGGTTAGTGAAGGCTTGTTTTAAATCTAACGTTCTGCTTGGGATTATGCAAATATTTTAATGTTCATAGCCTGGCCACAGTTTTATTTTAAACATTTCAAGCATTGATTTGGGGGCATAGATAAGCCTTTTATGCCCATCCTGCAATTTTTCTAAGATAAGAAATATCGTGGCGAAGTGAGAGATAAGAGCACGCATAATGCTTACTCGCTGTCCGGCCAAGCCACCAAAGAGCAGCACAATTGAGAAGAATGTCTTAAAATTTCTATCAATTCCTTTGCAATTTTCTTTTATTTTCTTTCATTGCCTGGAATATCCAAGAAGCAGATTTTCAATGTTATTTTCCCTGGGATTGAAGCTTTTGAAATAACTTAATATTCCGTGTTCATGCATAGCTGGGAGTGCACAAGGAAGACACGCAGTATAATTGAATTCCTTACACAGCAAAAGAACAACATGTTTAAATATCCAATACTCTTACGGGTGATGAAAAATGAATCAAACTAGTTTTGTCCTTGCAGTCGTTATTATTATTATTTTTTTTTTTTTTTACCAGATTGAAAACCTTTTAGCATTTTGTCTCCATTTCATTATCTCCCAAAGCATGAAAAGTAATAGAATTTGCATCAAATCGTGCTGGCGAGAGGGGACTCGGAGACATTGTCAGCTGCCCCTTTTAATCCAATCTTCCCCAACGCAGTTGGCATGGCTGTTGCCAAACTCGAGCAGCGGGAATCCGCTTTATTAAAGAAAAGCATGAATCCCCACTTTAAAAAAAAAAAAAAAACAGGATCAAGATTTTTTTTTTTTTTATCTTTCTCTCGCTCTGTTACACCAGATACTTCCTCTTGCTGAGATTACATGAGCAGTCTAGCAGGAGATGTTATTAAATAGTCTCCAAAATTAGCCGAAAACTCTAATTATCTTAGTTTAGCTCAGAAAAAAAAAAAAGACACAAAGGGCTTGAAGAAATGAATATTTGAATTTTCATTATTGTGTGTCAGTGGGGTTCTCGGAGATCCTGAATTTTAAGCGATCGGGTGTTGGAGAACAGTGTGGGAATGACAAACATGTCAGCTCCCCTCCCTTTTCCGCCGTGTTGTGTCTGCGGCGTGTTGCGTACACTTTCCCTCACGTACCATGTGTCTGACAAGCAGAACTGCAATTAATTATGGAAATCACAATGATACTTATCCTCTCCTTCCTCAGGAATAATATGCAAATGGGAGATGCTGAATCCTGGAGCCATAAGGTGAATTTGAGTCGGAGGATGAAGGGAGGAATGTTTTTTGAAGTGTTTTTTTTTTTTCATTTTTGCTGAGTACCTGGCACAAAGTTTGCCATCTGATGGAAGAAAATCTTACTGCTATATACACGATATTACCAAAAGTATTGGGACGCCTGCCTTTACACGCACATGAACTTTACACGCACATGAACTTTAATGGCATCCCAGTCTTAACCACTTTACCACCGGAGGATTTTGCTGTCTTACGTCCATTCCACTTTTTGCGATTCGGCACTGTGCGACTTTAACTGACAATTGCGCGGTCATGCAACGCCGTACCCAAACAAAATTTACATCCTTTTTTTCCCACAAACAGAGCTTTCTTTTGGTGGTATTTGATGTGATTTTTACTTTTTGCGCTATAAACAATTCACTCTATGTGAATGTTTGACCATTTTTCCAGAAACTTACAGTATCTCACAAAAGTGAGTACACCCCTCACATTTTTGTAAATTTTTTATTATAACTGACACTGAAGGAATGACACTTTGCTACAATGTAAAGTAGTGAGTGTACAGCTTGTATAACAGTGTAAATTTGCTGTCCCCTCAAAATAACTCAACACACAGCCGTTAATGTCTAAACCGCTGGCAACAAAAGTGAGTACACCCCTAAGTTAAAATGTCTAAATTGGGCCCAAAGTGTCAATATTTTGTGTGGCCATCATTATTTTCCAGTACCGCCCTAACCCTCTTGGGCATGGAGTTCACCAGAGCTTCACAGGTTGCCACTGGAGTCCTCTTCCACTCCTCCATGACGACATCACAGGGCTGGTGGATGTTAGAGACCTTGCGCTGCTCTACTTTCTGTTTAAGGATGCCCCACAGATGCTCAATAGGGTTTAGGCCTGGAGACATGCTTGACCAGTCCATCATGTTTACCATCAGCCTCTTTATCAAGACAGTGGTCGTCTTGGAGGTGTGTTTGGAGTCGTTGTCATGTTGGAATACTGCCCTGCGGGCCAGTCACCGAAGGGAGGGAATCATGCTCTGCTTTAGTATGTCACAGTACATGTTGGCATTCATGGTTCCCTCAATGAACTGTAGCTCCCCAGTGGCGGCAGCACTCATACAGCCCAAGACCATGACAATCCCACCACCATGCTTGACTATAGGCAAGGCACACTTGTCTTTGTACTCCTCACCTGGTTGCCGCCACATACACTTGACACCATTTGAACCAAATAAGTTTATCTTGGTCTCATTAGACCACAGGACATGGTTCCAGTAATCCATGTCCTTAGTCTGCTTGTCTTCAGCAAACTGTTTGCAGGGTTTCTTGTGCATCATCTTTAGAAGAGGCTTCCTTCTGGGATGACAGCCATGCAGACCAATGTGATGCAGTGTGCCGTGTATGGTCTGGGCACTGACAGGCTGACCCCCCACCCCTTCAACCTCTGCAGCAATGCTGGCCGCACTCATACGACTATTTCCCAAAGACAACCTCTTTGGGAAAAAGAAAGCCTGCAAAAGAAAGCCCGCAAACAGACTAAGGAAATGGATTACTGGAACCATGTCCTGTGGTCTGATGAGACAAGGATAAACGTATTTGGTTCAGATGGTGTCAAGCCTGTGTGGCGGCAACCAGGTGAGGAGTACAAAGACAAATGTGTCTTGCCTACAGTCAAGCATGGTGGTGGGAGTGTCATGGTCTGGGGTTGCATGAGTGTTGCCGACACTGGGGAGTTACAGTTCATCGAGGGAACCATGAAAACTCCAAGTTTGCAGGCAAAGAAACCGCTTACAAACACCTCCTAGCAGAGGTTTTCCTTTTGAAAACGTCACAGGAAGTGACGAAACGCGTCAAGGTTGTGGAACGCACATCAGCACGCTATGCACCACGTGGAACGCAAGCCGGAACACTCCGCTCGCCACTCTGCTAGGAGGTGTTTGTAAGAGGTTTCTTTGCCTGCAAACTTGGAGTTTGAGTCTTTCTTCGCTCCGATTTTTATGAATATTTGATGAATAAACTTTTAAAAACGATAATACATTATCTGGAGCCTTTCTTTTAACCCCATATCCTGAGGATCGAGATCGGGTAAGGAGGAACCTAACCTGTATCCCACCAGGATCATCCACAAAGGGGATCCCCAATCCGGCCTGAACGGCCTCCAAGCGTTGTATTTCCTAGTGCTATACAGCACATAGGACCCAAAAATTCTGGTAAGTCATTTATTTCTACCACAAGCCACAGGAAAAGAGGAATCCACGTCACGAAAGTCACAAACTTTTATTTATTGAGCACGAAGCACTTTGCACCTGATCACCACTTGAAAATACTTTATTTATTGAATTTTACATTTATTTTATTCACATATATTGATCACCACCGGAAAATACTTATTTATCTATTTATCAATTCCTTGGAACTTTTTATTAATTTTCATGTGTTTAATTGATTTGTATTTTCACTTATACTGTAAAGATAAGTTTTCAACATTGTTCACATACATTAAGTTAATTGTTTTTCTGCGGAAAGCACTGTATATAGCCTAGGCTATTTTTCTATCAGATCACTGTTTTGAAAGGAGGGAAGGGATGGAATTTGTGTCCCCCAAAGCGGGGACAAGGATTCATGTCTTCCCCTAGTAAAAGCACTTTCCACAGTTTAGAGAAACCCTGGTTAGGCACATATTCAACCCCTGATGGTAACCCCTTCCCAGCCAGTTTCATTAGTACAGTGACAGTGCATATTTTTACTGTATTAGTGTCCCCATGACAAGCCTCCGAGGGGCGGCATGAAACAAGTTGGGGGCGTGGCCTGGTTGGAATCCAGGCTGAGGTTGCCATTCATACACTCAGCATAGGGACAGCATGGATGTGCGGCTCCAGGGAGTCCTTCCTTCATTACTGTATTAGTGTCACTGGTCCCCAAAAATTGTCAAAAGTCTCAGTGTCAGAATATCCTCCGAAATGTAGTAGTCCCGCTATAAGTCACTGATCGCCGGCATTACTAGCAAAAAATACAAATATCCCATAGTTTGTAGGCGCTATAACTTTTTCACAAACCAATCAATATACACTTATTGGGATTTTTTTTAACAAAAGTGTGTAGCAGAATACATTTTTGCATAAATTTATGTAGAAATTAAATTTTTTATTGGATAGGTTTTATAGCAGAAAGTAAAATATATTGTTTCTGCCACCTCTCTGTCCTGCACCGCCATATTGATGATTACTTTATCAAAGGCTCACCAATTCTTCCTGATTCAGCGGGCGTGCCTCCTGATGAGGCGGCACAACTCTGGAGGAATGAGCACAGGAGACACAGCAGACCTCCTTTGACTGTCCTATGAGGCTGCAGGACCCCTGCCCGTCTGTCTGGACAGTGCTGATTTGCCCTGTGCTGATCACATGCACTCTCCTAAGAAAACAAACTCTCTCAATACATAACTGAGCATGTGCAGAGTGCTTCCTAGGGCTCTGTACTATCAGGAGATGGATTGAGGACTGTGGAAGAAGGGGAGGATCAGAGAAGACAGGATCAAACAGCCTTTTTACACAATGCAGAGGATTAACCCCTTAGGTTCCACAGTGAGTATAACAAGCATGCTTTACTGCACATACAGACTGATTTTACTGTTGTGGGTTCAGTAACACTTTAATGTATTAGCAGATTTACAGTAGAAACGCTAACAAATCGAAGCCAAACTCCAGATCACACTTTATAAGCGTTACAGCAAACCGTTTTTTCCTTTTGGGATAAAGGTTTTGCACATGAATAAATAAAAGCTGATCGTTTGAACAACACCTGTCAGTGTTAAGTGGTTTGTCACGTCCATGTAAAATGATACCGGAGAGTGTGAGCTTGTGAAAAACAACAGACTTTCTGGCTGGATTACCAGATGAAAATGGAAGAAGGAAAGCCTAAGAAAGGAAACTAATGCAGATATTACATCTATGAATTGGTAAACTGCAATTAAATAAATGTTTGCTTTTGGGTTTAATACTGCTTTAAAGTGATTTTAAACTCTATTTTTTTTTTTAAAATAACAAACATGTTATACTTACCTCCTCTGTGCAGTTGGTTTTGCACCAAGCAGTCTGGATCCTCCTCTTCTCGGGTCCCTCTTCGGTTCTCCTTTCCCCTCCCTCCTGTTGAGTGCCCCCACAGCAAGCAGCTTGGATGGGGGCACCCAAGCCAAGTCACAGTTTTGTGGATCCATTCAGATATGGAGCCGTGACCCGACCCTGCCCCCTCTCTCTCCTGATTGGATGACTGACTTTGATGGACAGCAGCGGGAGTCAATCCCACTGCGCTGCTGTATCAGCAATTAAAGAGGGGAGTCCCGGGCAGCTGAGAGACTCATGCAACATCGCTGGATAAAGATAGGCTCACGTAAGTATTAGGCGGACTCCTGTACACAGAAGGCATTTTTTATCTTAACCACTTCCCGACCACCCGCCGCGCAAACCGATGCAGGTATACGTCGGTTGCGCGCCTGCAGCTAGAGGGTGAGTGCGCACCGGCGGCGGCACGCTCCCACCCCCACTCGGCAGCGGGAACTCCAATGCACGGGGCAGGCAGCTCCGATTGCCGCCTGACATCCACAATCGCTCCCTGCTGAGAGAGAAGAAATGTCAGCTGTTGTAATCACAGCTGACCGTTCTTCTCCCTGGAATGATCACAGAGTGCCTGTGATTCTTCTATATAGGATCACAGGTCTCTGTGATCATTTCACAAGTCACGCCCCCACAGTTAGAAACACGCCCCTAGGTACACATTTAACCCCTTGATCACCCACAGGGTTAACCCATTCCCTGCTAGTGTCATTATTACAGTAACAGTGCATATTTTTACCACTGATTACTGTAGTAATATCACTGGTCCCCCCAAAAGTGTCAAAAATGTCAGTCAAGGGTCCGATCTGTCTGCGGCAATGTCACAGTCCCGCAAAAAAAAAAAATCGCAGATAGCCGCCATTACTCGTTAAAAAAAAAAACAATAAAAATGACAAAAATCTTTCCCGTAGTTAGTAAACGCAATAACTTTTGCGCAAACCAATCAAAATACGCTTATTGCAATTTTTTTTTACCAAACATATGTAGCAGAAAACAAATTGTCCTAAAATGTTAAAAAATTTAGATTTTTTAAATTTTGGGGGGGGAATTTCATATAAAAAAAATGTGAAAAATATTGTTATTTTTTCAAAATTGTCGCTTTTTTTTGTTTATAGTGCAAAAAGTAAAAATCACACAGGTGATCAAATACCACCAAAAGAAAGCTCTGTTTGTGGGAAAAAAAGGACGTCAAATTTGTTTAGGTACAGCGTCACACGACCGCGCAATTGTCCGTTAAAGTCACGCAGTGCCAAATCACAAAATAGGGCCTGGTCTTTGAGCAGCCAAATGCTCCGGGGCTTAAGTGGTTAATGCACATAATGCATTAAGAAAAAAAAAAAATTCCTTTAAGAGACTGTTTTTGGGTAGATATCCAACCCATGCTAAAAACATGAAAATAAATAAGCTGATTGGTTGCAGAGAGCAGCACAGGCAGTGCTTCTTGCAGACCCTCCTCCATCCTCCATCCTGCTAAGTCTTGCTCTTTTCAGCAGCTCAAGTCAGCAAGATTATCCTTGTAGCGATCGGCTGTCAGAGATAAGGTCAGCATTTCAAAGGAATATTTTTTTTTACTTCTGTGACTTGAAGCTCGGATATCGATAAAACACAAACAGGATGAAATTTACAAAACTTTTAAGTGCGATTAGTATCAATCAAATTTTTTTTTCCGGGTTCCCGCCGCGTACTCCTTACAGCCAAGCGGTGTCAGGCAATCAAATCTACATCTCACCTGCTGAGTGTTTGTGTTCGATGCTCTCTGACGGCGAAGAGCAATTCAATGAATGTTGCATTACAAATGCCCGCTTCTTACTATTTGTTTTACAGGTTAACAATACACCCTTACCCTGATCTGACGGGAAGAGGAAAGTAAGTACAAGATCAAATGAAAAAAAAAATAAAAAATAAAGATAATTTCCACTCTAAATGATGGTGAAGCTACTACAGTTTAACCACTTGACTTCTGGAAGATTTACCCCCCTTCATGACCAAGCCATTTTTTTGCAGAACGGCACTGCGTTACTTTAGGCTAAGTTTACATGTAGGCGTTTTTGTGGCGTTTTTCTGCTCTAGGATCAGCTCAAAAAATGCCCAACAAGACAAATCCTATTCATTTCAATGGCCCCTGTTCACATCTGAGCGTTTTGACGTTTTAAGCAAATTGCCCAACGCTCAAAAAAGTACATGAGCTTCTTTTTGGGCAGATTACAGGCGTTTTTATTTTTTTCCATTGGTCACTTGTCAACTTAAAGACAATGTGGGCTATGTGGGACTAGTGTTGAGCGAACACGGACTGTATTATTCGTGTTCGTACCGAATAATTGGATTTTTTGTACCCGAACACGGACACGGACACTTTACTGTATGTTCGGGTAAAAATCCGTGTTCGGTCGTTTTATTTCCGGGTTTTGCATGCTTTGGCGCTCTTTTCATGGCGGGCTTTCAACAGCCAATCAACAATCGTTTAACTGGTGTGCCTTAAGCCATCCCAGCCATGCCTGCAAATGTCTCAGTAGCTGTGATTGGCCGTCTGAAGCATGTGACCAAGTCTTTATAAGTTCGAGGCAGCCGCAGCGGCGTCATTATGCTGCTTAGATTCAGGGACAGAGCACACATCAACGTGCTGGCTGCTGATTAGGGAAAGATAGGCAGGAAAAAACCATTTGTGTCCGGATAGAATTGAGGGACAGGTCGGAGTGTTTAGGCAGGGCGAGTTGTAGGCATTTTAGGGATAGAGTCTGCTGAATTATAGGGTCAGTGTCTTCTACAAACTACAATCGATATTGCTGTGTGGGGGGTGGGGTGAATCTGCACTCAATCCTGATCTACGATCTCTTCTCAATCCTGTTAGGGACAGAGTCTGCTGAATTTTAGGGAAACTGTGTTCTACAAACTACAATCGATATTGCTGTGTGGTGTGGGATTGGAGATAGGCAGGTGTCAGTGATCCACATCCATTTTTCTGTGTGTGAGCTGCAGTGAACACAATCTTTTTGGGCTGCAGTGAACACAATCTTTTTGGGCTGCAGTGAACACAATCTTTTTGGGCTGCAGTGAACACAATCTTTTTGGGCTGCAGTGAACACAATCTTTTTGGGCTGCAGTGAACACAATCTTTTTGGGGTGCAGTGAACAAAATCTTTTTGGGGTGCAGTGAACACAATCCTTTTTGGTGTGCAGTGAACGCAATCTTTGTGGGGTGCAGTGAACAAAATCCTTTGTGGGGTGCAGTGAACACAATCTTTTTGGGGTGCAGTGAACAAAATCCTTTTTGGGGTGCAGTGAACAACATCCTTTTTGGGGTGCAGTGAACACAATCTTTTTGGGGTGCAGTGAACAAAATCCTTTGTGGGGTGCAGTGAACACAATCTTTTTGGGGTGCAGTGAACACAATCTTTTTGGGGTGGAGTGAACAACATCCTTTTTGGGGTGCAGTGAACAAAATCCTTTTTGGGGTGCAGTGAACAAAATCATTTTTGGGGTGCAGTGAACACAATCTTTTTGGGGTGCAGTGAACACAATCTTTGTGGGGTGCAGTGAACACAATCTTTTTGGGGTGGAGTGAACAACATCCTTTTTGGGGTGCAGTGAACAACATCCTTTTTGGGGTGCAGTGAACACAATCTTTTTGGGGTGCAGTGAACACAATCTTTGTGGGGTACAGTGAACAGAATCTTTGTGGGGTGCAGTGAACACAATCTTTGGGGGGTACAGTGAACACAATCTTTGTGAGGTGCAGTGAACACAATCTTTGTGGGGTGCAGTGAACACAATCATTGTGGGGTGCAGTGAACTCAATCTTTGTGGGGTACAGTGAACACAATCTCATACTTCTGAAGGTTTGAGGGTGCTGCCTGTTCCATACTCCCCCTACTCCTCATCTAGCCTTTTAGGGGTACAAACAATAGTAATTGGGGCCTAGTGTGGTTGTGTACGTGTGATATACATACACTTTTTTGGGATCATATTTTCTATTCCGCTATTTAATCAAAAACCTTTGGGGATCAGTTAAATTGGGGGATAGTCTGTGTTGGTACGTGTGAGAGAGATCCACCTTTCCAAGTTGTTGGGGTTCATCTCATACTTCTGAAGGTTTGAGGGTGCTGCCTGTTCCATACTCCCCCTACTCCTAGCCTTTTAGGGGTACAAACAATAGTAATTGGGGCCTAGTGTGGTTGTGTACGTGTGATATACATACACTTTTTTGGGATCATATTTTCTATTCCGCTATTTAATCAAAAACCTTTGGGGATCAGTTAAATTGGGGGATAGTCTGTGTTGGTACGTGTGAGAGAGATCCACCTTTCCAAGTTGTTGGGGTTCATCTCATACTTCTGAAGGTTTGAGGGTGCTGCCTGTTCCATACTCCCCCTACTCCTAGCCTTTTAGGGGTACAAACAATAGTAATTGGGGCCTAGTGTGGTTGTGTACGTGTGATATACATACACTTTTTTGGGATCATATTTTCTATTCCGCTATTTAATCAAAAACCTTTGGGGATCAGTTAAATTGGGGGATAGTCTGTGTTGGTACGTGTGAGAGAGATCCACCTTTCCAAGTTGTTGGGGTTCATCTCATACTTCTGAAGGTTTGAGGGTGCTGCCTGTTCCATACTCCCCCTACTCCTAGCCTTTTAGGGGTACAAACAATAGTAATTGGGGCCTAGTGTGGTTGTGTACGTGTGATATACATACACTTTTTTGGGATCATATTTTCTATTCCGCTATTTAATCAAAAACCTTTGGGGATCAGTTAAATTGGGGGATAGTCTGTGTTGGTACGTGTGAGAGAGATCCACCTTTCCAAGTTGTTGGGGTTCATCTCATACTTCTGAAGGTTTGAGGGTGCTGCCTGTTCCATACTCCCCCTACTCCTAGCCTTTTAGGGGTACAAACAATAGTAATTGGGGCCTAGTGTGGTTGTGTACGTGTGATATACATACACTTTTTTGGGATCATATTTTCTATTCCGCTATTTAATCAAAAACCTTTGGGGATCAGTTAAATTGGGGGATAGTCTGTGTTGGTACGTGTGAGAGAGATCCACCTTTCCAAGTTGTTGGGGTTCATCTCATACTTCTGAAGGTTTGAGGGTGCTGCCTGTTCCATACTCCCCCTACTCCTAGCCTTTTAGGGGTACAAACAATAGTAATTGGGGCCTAGTGTGGTTGTGTACGTGTGATATACATACACTTTTTTGGGATCATATTTTCTATTCCGCTATTTAATCAAAAACCTTTGGGGATCAGTTAAATTGGGGGATAGTCTGTGTTGGTACGTGTGAGAGAGATCCACCTTTCCAAGTTGTTGGGGTTCATCTCATACTTCTGAAGGTTTGAGGGTGCTGCCTGTTCCATACTCCCCCTACTCCTAGCCTTTTAGGGGTACAAACAATAGTAATTGGGGCCTAGTGTGGTTGTGTACGTGTGATATACATACACTTTTTTGGGATCATATTTTCTATTCCGCTATTTAATCAAAAACCTTTGGGGATCAGTTAAATTGGGGGATAGTCTGTGTTGGTACGTGTGAGAGAGATCCACCTTTCCAAGTTGTTGGGGTTCATCTCATACTTCTGAAGGTTTGAGGGTGCTGCCTGTTCCATACTCCCCCTACTCCTAGCCTTTTAGGGGTACAAACAATAGTAATTGGGGCCTAGTGTGGTTGTGTACGTGTGATATACATACACTTTTTTGGGATCATATTTTCTATTCCGCTATTTAATCAAAAACCTTTGGGGATCAGTTAAATTGGGGGATAGTCTGTGTTGGTACGTGTGAGAGAGATCCACCTTTCCAAGTTGTTGGGGTTCATCTCATACTTCTGAAGGTTTGAGGGTGCTGCCTGTTCCATACTCCCCCTACTCCTAGCCTTTTAGGGGTACAAACAATAGTAATTGGGGCCTAGTGTGGTTGTGTACGTGTGATATACATACACTTTTTTGGGATCATATTTTCTATTCCGCTATTTAATCAAAAACCTTTGGGGATCAGTTAAATTGGGGGATAGTCTGTGTTGGTACGTGTGAGAGAGATCCACCTTTCCAAGTTGTTGGGGTTCATCTCATACTTCTGAAGGTTTGAGGGTGCTGCCTGTTCCATACTCCCCCTACTCCTAGCCTTTTAGGGGTACAAACAATAGTAATTGGGGCCTAGTGTGGTTGTGTACGTGTGATATACATACACTTTTTTGGGATCATATTTTCTATTCCGCTATTTAATCAAAAACCTTTGGGGATCAGTTAAATTGGGGGATAGTCTGTGTTGGTACGTGTGAGAGAGATCCACCTTTCCAAGTTGTTGGGGTTCATCTCATACTTCTGAAGGTTTGAGGGTGCTGCCTGTTCCATACTCCCCCTACTCCTAGCCTTTTAGGGGTACAAACAATAGTAATTGGGGCCTAGTGTGGTTGTGTACGTGTGATATACATACACTTTTTTGGGATCATATTTTCTATTCCGCTATTTAATCAAAAACCTTTGGGGATCAGTTAAATTGGGGGATAGTCTGTGTTGGTACGTGTGAGAGAGATCCACCTTTCCAAGTTGTTGGGGTTCATCTCATACTTCTGAAGGTTTGAGGGTGCTGCCTGTTCCATACTCCCCCTACTCCTAGCCTTTTAGGGGTACAAACAATAGTAATTGGGGCCTAGTGTGGTTGTGTACGTGTGATATACATACACTTTTTTGGGATCATATTTTCTATTCCGCTATTTAATCAAAAACCTTTGGGGATCAGTTAAATTGGGGGATAGTCTGTGTTGGTACGTGTGAGAGAGATCCACCTTTCCAAGTTGTTGGGGTTCATCTCATACTTCTGAAGGTTTGAGGGTGCTGCCTGTTCCATACCCCCCCTACTCCTCATCTAGCCTTTTAGGGGTACAAACAATAGTAATTGGGGCCTAGTGTGGTTGTGTACGTGCGAGATACATACACTTTTTTTGATCATATTTCCTATTCTTCTATTCAATAAAAACCTTTGAGGATCAATTGAATTGCGGGATAGTCTGTGTCGGTACGTGTGAGAGAGATCCACCTTTCCAAGTTGTTGGGGTTCATCTCATACTTCTGAAGGTTTGAGGGTGCTGCCTGTTCCATACTCCCCCTACTCCTCATCTAGCCTTTTAGGGGTACAAACAATAGTAATTGGGGCCTAGTGTGGTTGTGTACGTGCGAGATACATACACTTTTTTTGATCATATTTCCTATTCCGCTATTCAATAAAAACCTTTGAGGATCAATTGAATTGCGGGATAGTCTGTGTCGGTACGTGTGAGAGAGATCCACCTTTCCAAGTTGTTGGGGTTCATCTCATACTTCTGAAGGTTTGAGGGTGCTGCCTGTTCCATACTCCCCCTACTCCTCATCTAGCCTTTTAGGGGTACAAACAATAGTAATTGGGGCCTAGTGTGGTTGTGTACGTGTGATATACATACACTTTTTTTGGATCATATTTTCTATTCCGCTATTCAATAAAAACCTTTCTAGGGCAAGATCTTAAATTACAGAAATATGAGGAGACCGTCAAATAAGGGCCGTGGCCTGGGTCGTGGTGCTGCTGGTAGAGCTCCTGTTGCAAGGAGAGGACATGGTCGATCTGTGCCAGCTACACGCACAAGTGAAACACCTTCCTCAAGTGTGAGTAGGCGACAGAACCTGCATCAGTATTTGGTAGGGCATCAAACGCCCCTAGAAGTGATGAGGCCAGAACAAGTTGAGGCGATAGTAGATTGGTTTGCTGCTGACAGTGCCTCCAGTTCCTTCACATTGTCTCCCACCCAGTCTACTGCAGAAAGGTCAGAGTTGGCACCTGCAGCCAATGTCCAACCGTCTTTCACCTCACCCCCTTGCAAATCAGGCCAGCAGTCTGAGCCCCAAGCCATACAGCAGTCTCTTATTCTTTTTGAGGACTCTGTCAGCAGGGTTTCCCAGGGCCATCCACCTAGCCCTGCCCCAGAAGTGGAAGAGATTGAGTGCAGCGATGCCCAACCACTTATTTCTCAAGATGAGTACATGCAAGGATCATCGCAGCACGTCTCCGATGATGACGAAACGCAGGTGCCAACTGCTGCGGCGTTCAGCATTGTGGAGACCGACAAGGAGGGCAGGGGTGAAGACTGGGTGGAAGATGATGTGGAGGACGATGAGGTCCTCGACCCCACATGGAATGAACGTCATGCAGGTGACCTGAGTAGTTTGGAGGAAGAGGCGGTGGTCGCACAGAGCCACCAGCACAGCAGAAGAGGGAGCAGGGTGCAGAAGCGGAGCGGCCGTGCCCTAGACACTACGCCCGCTACTGCCCAACGCAGCAAGGGAACGAGCGCACCAAAGTCAGCTCAAAGGAGTTCTCTAGCGTGGAAGTTCTTTAGAAAATGTGCTGATGACAGGACACGAGTGGTTTGCACCCTGTGCAATCAGAGCTTGAAGCGAGGCATGAACCTTCTCAACCTGAGCACAACCTGCATGATCAGGCATCTAAGTGCAAAGCACGAGCTGCAGTGGAGTACACACCTTCAAAACCAAGAAACGTCTCTGGCTCATCCTGCTTCCTCTTCTGCTGCAGTCTCGGCCGCTCCAGCCACATCTGTAGTGATACCGGCACCTGCCACCCCGCAAACAGACGATCTGTCAGCAACACCACCACCTGGGTCACCAACAACCATCTCCACAATGTCCCGTGGAAGCGTTCAGCTTTCCATCTCCCAAACACTTGAGAGGAAGAGGAAGTACCCCCCTACCCACCCGCGATCCCTGGCCCTGAATGCCAGCATTTCAAAATTATTGGCCTTTGAAATGCTGTCATTCCGTCTGGTGGAGACGCACAGTTTTAAAAACCTTATGTCGGTGGCTGTCCCACAGTACGTCGTGCCCAGCCGCCACTACTTTTCCAGGCAAGCCATCCCTTCCCTGCACAACCAAGTGGGGGAAAATATCAGGTGTGCACTGCGCAACGCCATCTGTGCCAAGGTCCACCTAACTACGGATACGTGGACCAGTAAGCACGGTCAGGGGCGTTATATCTCCCTAACGGCACACTGGGTAAATGCAGTGGCGGATGGGCCTGAGGCGGATAGCAATTTGGCGCATGTCCTTCCACCACCGAGGATTGCAGGGCGCTTCAGTTTGCCTCCTGTTCGTAACTCCTCCTACTCCGCTTCCTCATCCTCTACCGCCTCCTCATCCGGACAGCGTAACACCTTCACCACCAACTTCAGCACGGCCAGGGGTAAACGACAGCAGGCAGTTTTACAACTTGCCTGTTTGGGGGACAAACCACACACCGCGCAGGAGTTGTGGAGGAGCATGGAACAGCAGACAAATGAGTGGTTGCTGCCAGCGAGCCTCAAGCCCGGCCTGGTGGTGTGTGATAACGGGCGAAATCTCATAGCAGCTCTGGGCCTAGCCGGTTTGACGCACATCCCTTGCCTGGCGCATGTGCTGAATTTGGTGGTGCAGAGGTTCCTTAAAAACTACCCCGATATGTCAGAGCTGCTGCAGAAAGTGCGGGCCGTTTGTGCGCACTTTCGGCGTTCTCACCCTGCTGCTGCTCGCCTGGCAGCGCTGCAGCGTAACTTCGGCCTTCCCGCTCACCGCCTCATATGTGACGTGCCCACAAGGTGGAACTCCACCTTGCACATGCTGGAAAGACTGTGCGAGCAGCAGCAGGCCATAGTGGAGTTTCAGCTGCAGCACGCACGCGTGAGTCGCTCTGCGGAACAGCACCACTTCACCACCAATAACTGGGCCTCCATGCGAGACCTGTGTGCCTTGTTGCGCTGTTTTGAGTACTCCACCAACATGGCCAGTGGCAATGACGCCGTTCTCAGCTTAACTATCCCACTTCTATGCCTCCTTGAAAAAACAATTCGGGCGATGATGGAAGAGGATGTGGCACAGGATGAGGAGGAGGAGGAGGATGAAGAGGTAACATTTCCAAGGCTTTCAGGGCAGTCATTCGCAAGGGGCTCCGAGGGTGGGTTCCTGCACACGCAAACGCCAGGGACGCAATTGTCCAGCAGGGGCACAGTTCTGGAGGATGAGGAGGATGAGGAGGAGGAGGAGCTGGAGGAGGAGATGGAACCATGTTCACAGCAGGGTGGCACCCAGGCCAGCTCATGGCCATCACTGGTGCGTGGCTGGGGGGATACAGAGGACACGGACGATACACCTCCCACAGAGGACAGCCTTTCGTTGCCTCTGGGCAGCCTGGCACACATGAGCGATTACATGCTGCAGTGTCTCCACAACGACCGCCGAGTTGCCCACATTCTAACTTGTGCTGATTACTGGGTGGCCACGCTGCTGGATCCCCGTTACAAGGACAACGTACCGTCCTTAATTCACTCACTGGAGCGCGATCGCAAGATGCGCGAGTACAAGCGCACGCTGGTAGACGCCATGCTGCTGGCATTCCCATCTGACAGCGGGGCCACAGTGGAAGCACAAGGCAGAGGAGGAGGAGGAGGAGGTCGCCAACGCAACCAGGGCACCGCCAGCACCTCAGAAGGCAGGGTTAGCATGGCCGAAATGTGGAAAAGCTTTGTCAGCACGCCACAACAAACAGCAGCACCAGCAGCTCAGATGGAACGTCTTAGCAGGAGGCAGCATTTTACCAACATGGTGGAGCAGTATGTGTGCACACGCCTACATGTAGTGAATGACGGGTCTGCCCCCTTCAACTTCTGGGTCTCCAAATTGGGCACATGGCCTGAGCTTGCCCTTTACGCCTTGGAGGTGCTGGCGTGCCCTGCAGCCAGTGTATTATCTGAACGGGTATTTAGCACGGCTGGGGGCGTTATAACAGACAAGCGCAGCCGCCTGTCCAGAGACAATGTGGACAAGCTCACGTTCATTAAAATGAACCAGGCATGGATCCCACGGGACTTTTCCGTACCTTATGCAGAATAGCAATGGATACCGACCTTACCCACCCATTGTTCCATTTTTGCTCTTTCTCACTCTTTTGGGGTGTACCCTCATTTAAAATTTTTGAAAAGAAGCAGTGTTGGCTACCTCGTCCTCCTCCTCAGGGCCAGATTAATGTAGGGGCTATTGGAGCTGCAGCTCCAGGCCCCTACCTTTTATATAGGCCCCGGGTTGGCCATATTCACTGTTACCGCTCTTCTGTCACTTGTAAACACAGAAGTCTGGCTTCTATGCTCGCTTCCCCAGGCAGCACCCTCAGAACCTCCCCACACAGCGTGAAGGCCGGACAAGGAGGGACAGTTGGCGATGCATGGATGTGTTTATGGGCTTCAGAGACAGCATCCCATGTTGAATTAGGCATGCATGGCTGCACCCTTCCTCCTCTGGGTGCATGGCAAGGCACGGCCCTTAAGGCCCTTCAAAATCCTCAGCACCAAGCCCATGATGCTGTTAATCCGGCCCTGGTCCTCCTCCACCGCCGCTTCCACCTACACCGCCCATAGGTGTGCGCAGCCTATTGCATTAAGGTGTGCACCCCAAAGTTGAAATACACATGCATGTGTTTGCCAGCAGGGAGAGTAATGTATCGGGGCCATGTACCTGTAGGCAAGGAGAAATAGAGCAGAGCAGGTCCCAGGGAGATCTTTCCCATCTCCTCACTGGCAATGCTATGTGCCCTAGGTGATTAGGGTGTGCCCAGGCACACCCAGCACACCCTGTGCGCACGCCTATGTCACCGCCACATCCACCACCACCTCAACCTCCCTCCTACTCCATATGGGCCTCGTCCTTCAGAGATGAAGAAGAACATTGTTTTATTTTTCTGTTTTTTTTTTGTTGTTTTAAGTTATTTCCCTATCCACATTTGTTTGCAGAGCACTTGCCATGCTCTTAATTACGTTTTGCTGCCATTTGCAGCACTCTAGCCCTTTCCTTTGGTGTTTTAGAGCCATTTTAGTGCCTTAAAGTTCGGGTCCCCATTGACTTCAATGGGGTTCGGTGTCCGGGAAAAGTTCGGTAAAAGTCCGGGACACGGACCCGGACTTTTTTTTAAAGTTCGGCCGAACCCGTCGAACACGGACATCTAGGTGTTCGCTCAACCCTATGTGGGACTTTAAGTGAGACACCAGCAGGTAATGCCCAGCGTCTCCATCCCTGTATCAGAAAAAAACGAATTGAAGAGGATTAAAAGAGGTGCATGGAAGCCAGCCAGCCCCCAGTCTGATGTACTCACCCTCCAGTCTGCCACCAACCAAGTAGACCTGTCTCATGATATAAATAAAGAACAGGGGTTTAGTTGACACGCATTTGCAAACGCATGTGTAAGCTGCAGAGCCACGACACGGCACCCTGTTTTATCTGCAGTCCCTAACACTTTTAAATTTGAGTGTCTCCACTCTGGGAGCACATGGCTGCTAATGGGTGGATAGGAGGCAGGTGGGAGGGAGCAGCCCAAACTTCCCCCAACCCACCTCCATCCATGACTGGTCTAGTATCTCAAAACTCTAATAGCAATGTTTTAAGCAAAATGCCCAATGCTCAAAAAAGTACATTAGCTTCTTTTTGAGCAGATTACAGGTGTTTTTATTTTTTTCTATTGGTCACTTGTCAACCTAAAAACGCCTGCACAAAAACGCCTGTAAAACGCCTGTAAAACGCCTGTAAATAGCAACGCCAAGATGTGAATGTAGCCTTAAGGCCTGTACACACGATAAGAAATTCGGAAGGGAAATTTCGTCCGACGACCGATCTGCCGATTTTCGGATTGTTTGTATGGTGCTTTCGACAGCCGACTCTGACGTTTCGGCTGACAAAATCCTGATGTGCAGGCTATAAAATTTTTGTTGTCCGTAATACAACGTGCGATTTTAGTACAGATTTTGACGGAAAGAATTCATACAAAGCAATCCAACACATGACATCACTTCTAGGGATGCACCGAAAATTAAATTCTTGGCCGAAGCCGAAGCCGAATAATAATGAAATGCTTGGCCGAAGGCCGAAGGCCGAATACCGAACGCGGTGTTTCGCATTTTTTCCATTTATTTTGCCAATTTTTAGGGGGCACGCTGATGGGCACATTTTATGTTAGGGGGCACTCTGATGGGCAAAACAAAACATTTAAATCAGCGTTGCTCTTAACATAAAATATGCCCATTAGCGTGCCCCTTAAAATAAAATATGCCCATCAGAGTGCCCCTTAACATAAAATATGCTCATCAGAGTGCCCCTTAACATAAAATATGCTCATCAGCATGTCCCTTAGCATAAAATAAGGGGCACGCTGATGGCCACATTTTATGTCAAGGGGCACTTTATAGGGCACTCTAATATAATTAGCATGGCAAGTGGCAACAACATATGGCAGTCTGCACACGAATGCTTGTGCAGCTGCCAGCTACCGTATTCTCCCCCAAATGTGCTCAGCTCCACATCACATACCTGAACTACAGCCAGAGCCAAAAGCCGCGAACAGGGGGGCGGGGCGTGGACCTAGTGTGAAGGAGCCGCAGTCAGGAGCAGGGGGTGGGACGAACGCGTGACGTCACACCCCCTACTCGTGGCCGGACAGGACACCGGCGGCGTGTGAGAAGGGAGCCGCGAGCCGCAATGAGGAAGGTGAGCGGTCAGGGCGGAAGCTGACATTGTTCGGCTCAAAATTATTCGGCCTTTTGACTTATTCGGCCGAACGCCGAAAGTGCTATTTTCTCTATTTTCGGCCGAATAATGTTCGGCCGCCGAATATTCGATGCATCCCTAATCACTTCTGAAGTAGAATTCTGTCGTACGGGAAAATTTGTATGAAAATAACCTCTTCACTTTCCACATCAGACTAGCATGCCACAAAAAACGGACGACAGATCGTTCGATAATCTGATCGTGTGTACGGGGCTTCAACCACTTCTGGACCGGGAGATTTTTCCCCCTTAACCACTTAACGACCAGCCACGTAGATCTACGTCGGCTGACTTTGCGGGGTTATACCGGGATGATGCCTCTAGCTAGAGGCATCATCCCGGTACCGTTGTTTGAAGCCGACGGTCGGCTTTCCGTCGGTAACGATCGATGCGGCTCGGGAGCCACTCGATCGTTACCCGGGGGGCGGGAGGGGACATCCCCCCCCTCCCGCCGCCTTCCGTGGCTTTGCTCGGGGCTCCCGTCCCACCGGGAGCCCCGAGCACCCATCCGGCACGTCCGCCGGCTGGATGGAGTCCCGATGAATGCCGGAAACGGCATCGATCGGGTCTCCGATGACGTAACCCGGAGGCGGCGTCCATGACGTCACTTCCAGGTTACTGTGCTGCAAAAGGCGGCAGATTTGAAAAACGGCTGTATGCAAAAATGCCGTTTTCGGCGTTTTGCATACAGGGAAGTGTAGTGGAGGGGTCTAGGGTCTTTTAGACCCTCAATCCCTCCATAAAGTGTACCTGTCACTATATATTGGTGTCACAAGGGATGTTTACATTGCTTGTGACAGCAATAAAAGTGATCAGATTTTTTTTTTTTTAAAAAACCTGTAATAAAGTAAAAAAAAAAGAAAAAATAAATAGGAAAAAAAAATAAATAAATTTAGCCGCCCCTGTCACCGTTAGCTCGCGCACAAAAAAAACGTATACGCAAGTCGAGCCGCGAATGAAATTGCTGTTCAAACCACACATGTGAGGTATCGCCGCGATCGCCAGAGCGTGGGCAATAATTTAAAAAAAAGAGCTACACTCTAACTCTAAACTGGTAACCGTTAAATAAATTTAAAGCATCGCAGATTAGGATCTCTATTGACCGTAGTTTGTCGCCATCCCATGGGGGGGGGGGGGCGCAATTTTAAACCGTAACATGTTGGGTATCTATTTACTCGGCGTGACATCATCTTTCACAATATACAAAAAAATTGGGCTAACTTTACTGTTTAGTATTTTTTAAATGCAGTGAAATGTGATTTTTCAATTTTTTTCCAAAAAAAAATGGCGTTTTAAAGACCGCTGCGCAAATACCGCGTGACAAAAAATTTTGCAATGACCGACATTTTATTCTCCAGAGTCTTTGCTAAAAAAATATATATAATGTTTGGGGGTTCTAAGTAGTTTTCTAGGAAAAAATACTGGTTTTAACTTGTGAACAAAAAGTGTCCGAAATAGGCCATATTTTGCGATTCGTCACTGCATTTGTTTAATGGACAATTGCGCGGTCGTGCGACGCTGTACCCACATAGAATTGATATCTTTTTTCCCCCACAAATAGAGCTTTCTTTTGGTGATATTTCATCACCTGTGCAATTTTTATTTTTTGCGCTATAAACAGAAAAGTGCGACAATTCTGGAAAAAAAAAAACTATATTTTTCACATTCTGCTATATAACATTTCCCCCCCAAAAAATGTAAAAAATCTACATTTTTTAACATTTTAGGCCAATTTGTTTTCTGCTACATATTTTTGGTAAAAAAAAAAAACAAAACAATAAGCGTGTTTTTATTGGTTTGCGCAAAAGTTATTGCGTCTACTAACTACGAGAAAGATTTATGTCATTTATATTGTTTTTTTTTTTTTACTAGTAATGGCGGCGATCTGCGATTTTTTTTTTTTTTTTTTTGCAGGACTGCGACAGATTGGACCCCTAACTGACATTTTTGACACTTTTGGGGGGACCAGTGACATTACTACAGTAATCAGTGCTAAAAATATTCACTGTTACTGTAATGACACTGGCAGGGAAGGGGTTAACACTTTGGGTGAACAAGGGGTTAAATGTGTACTTAAGGGAGTGATTCTAACTGTATGGGGGTGAGGCTTATGGAATGACAAAAGAGACCTGTGGTCCTATATAGAAGGATCACATGGGCTCTATGATCATTCTAGAGAGAACGGCCAGCTGCGTTTACCAACAGCCGACCTTCCTTCTCTCTCAGCGGGGAACGATCGCGGGTGTCAGGCGGCAATCAGGACCGCCGGCCCCGTGCATCGGCTTCCCCGCTGCCGAGTAAAGGCGGGAGCGCACCGCCAGAAGTGCGGAGTCGCCCCCTAGCAGCCGGCGGGTGTCCGTTGTAGCCCTACGTCGGTTCGTGCAGGAGGGCCAGCCTGCCACAGTATATATGCGGTGGGCGGTCCGGAACTGGTTAACTGACAATTGTGCGGTCATGCGACACTGTACCCAAATAAAATGTATTTCCTTTTTTTCCCACAAATAGAGCTTTCTTTTGGTGGTATTTGATCTTCTCTGCATTTTATATTTTGCGCTATAAACAAAAAAAAAGAGCGACAATTTTGAAGATAAAAAAACAATATCTGCTATAAAAACTATCCAATAAAAACAAAATCAAATTTCTTCATAAATTTAGGCCAAATTATGTATTCTGTTACATATTTTTGGTAACCACTTGATCTCTGGAAAATGTACCCCCCAGGCCATTTTTTTGCTAAAGAGCACCGCGTTATTTTAACTGACAATTGTGCAGTTGTGCGATGTTGTACCCAAAAAAAACGTATGTCCTTTTTTCCCACAAATAGAGCTTTTTTTTTGTGTTATTTAAACACCTCTGCGTTTTTTTATTTTTTGCATTTTTTGAAAAGAAAAACAATATTTTTTTACTTTCTGCTATAAAACATATCCAATAAAATGTTTTTGTTTTTTTTTTAAATCTAATTTCTTCATCAATTTAGGCCAATGTGTATTCTGCTACATATTTTTGGTAAAAAAAAAAAAATCCTAATAAGAGTACCGTATATTGATTAGCAAAGAAAAAGAAAGAACAAGGGTGCCAAGTCATAAAGGTGAATGAACGGATGAGAATTTTAATGTAGCAACTTACATGTAAAAACAGGCATTCCAAAGGACAGCATGTGTGGTTAGGATGAACAGTCCCCACAGTGGGTCCATTTGGGAAAGGTCACATCAGATTCCTGAGTGGCGGTCCTGTGTTAAATGTGGAAAGCAGTTCCAGGTGCCGGCAGAGCCGGGCGGTGCTGCAGATAGCGTAAGCTCCCTGGATGGGCAGCCTCACCAGAGTCCACCGTGCAGCCAGACGATGTTGACCCGGAATCGGAAGTGACGTGAACGACCTGTCGGTTCCTCCACGGAATCCGACAGGGACCAAAACACTGGACTAAATGTGGAGGGCGGGCCGCAACGTCGTTTCGGAGGTCCTCCTCCTTCATCAGGCAGCTGGACTTTATTCACACTGATTTCACAGGGGGCTTTTAAGCTTGAATGGTCCTAGTGCCATATGGCATTTAGGACCCACTACATCTGGTAAGTGACCCAACTTATTAATTTCACTTGGGACCAGAAATTGCTGAGACATAGTCAATCAAGCCTCAGCACGTGCACCTTGAATTTTGAAGATTCACTTTCACTAAAGGACATTTTACCTTTTTTTTTTTAGCACAAAAGTCACCGTTTTGTTCTGGACTGTCCATTTATTTTAAATTTTATTGTTGATTGCTATGCAATGAATCCAATCAATTAATTCTATTAGTTGGGCTAAAAATGCATTTGTTACTTGCAAGATATACTATTGAAAGCTCAATACATGTTTCAAGGACTGAGATTAGAAAAAACACGATTCAGAAAGTATTGTGTTATACAATGTATCAGACACATAGAGCATCAAAGAGCGCAGATATTCATTTCTCCATATACTGGAGTCTGTCGGTCTTTATTCCCAGGATTATTGTTTTGAAGCTAAATGTATGTGTGTGTACAGTATATACAATATATTACCAAAAGTGGCTGGTGAGTGTATATACACTAAATACAACAAGTATTGGGACGCCTGTCTTTACACACACATGAACTTTAATGGCATCCCAGCCTTAGTCCGTAGGGTTCAGTATTGAGTTGGCCCACTCTTTGCAGTTATAACAGCTTCAACTCTTCTGGGAAGGCTGTCCACAAGGTGCAGGCCAGTCAAGTTCCTCCACCCCAAACTTGCTCATCCATGTCTTTATGGACCTTGCTTTGTGCACTGGTCCAAATCATTTGGTGGAGTGGGATTAGGGTGTTGGCCCCTTAGTTCCAGTGAAGGGAACTCTTAAGGCGTCAGCATACCAAGACTTTTTGGAAAATTTCATGCTCCCAACCTTGTGGGAACAGTTTAGGGATGGCCCTTCCTGTGCCAACACGACTGCTCACCAGTGCACAAAGCAAGGTCCATAAAGACATGGATGAGTGAGTTTGGGGTGGAGGAACATGACTGGCCTGCACAGAGTCCTGACCTCAACCCGACAACATCTTTGGGATGAATTAGAGTACAGACTAAGAGCCAGGCCTTGTCTCCAACATCCATGCCTGACTTCACAAATACGCTTCTGGAAGAATGGTCAAACATTCCCATAGACACACTCCTAAACCTTGTGGACAGCCTTCCCAGAAGAGTTGAAACTGTTATAGCTGCAAAGGGTGGGCCAACTCAATATTGAACCCTACAAACTAAGACTGGGATGCCATTAAAGTTCATGTGCATGTAAAGACAGGTGTCCCAATACTTGTGGTAATATAGTATAGACACTCACTGGCCACTTTATTAGGTACACCTTGCTAGTACCGGGTTGGATCCCCTTTTGCCTTCCGAACTGCCTTAATTTTTCTTGGCATAGATTCAACAAGGTATTGGAAACATTCCTCAGAGATTTTGGACCATAGTGACATAACATCACATAGTTGGCCTTGTATTCAGAGGGCGCCTTGTGTTCATTGAAGAAAATACAAGGCGTTCCTCAATGGGGGCAGTGCCATGCAAGCAACCCCTCTAATAAGTGTGCGGAGAGGAAGCCACTGTAGCAGGCCCCGGAAGATTGTGGCTATCACTGTATGTGGCATGGGTTACTACAGTGGTTTTCAGCATCCCCAGCAGCCCTTCAAATTTGGGATATGGATAATTGTATTGTGCCAAGCTGGACAGATGTAAGTTAACAATATAGACAGGTTTTTTTTTCAGAGGGAACATGGGGGAACGCAGTTCTGGCATCTCTGGCACTGAACGTATGTAAGGAAAAGGGGTGGTGGGGGTGTTCTGAAGGGTCTAGTGTTGCCGCCTGCTGGGGGATCTATTGTGACTGAAGGGGATCTATTTTGGCTGAGGGTCTATTATTGCTGAGGAGGTCTATTGCTGATGGTGAGGGATCTATTTTTGTTTGGGAAAGGGGTCCTATGTTGCTGGGGGGATCTACTGTTGAGGGAGGGGTCTATTGTAGCTGGCTCCTGGGAAAACTATTTTTGCTGGTGGTGGTCTATTTTTCTGCAGGGGGGGGGGTGCTATTGTTGCTCTGGGATCTGTTGTTGCTAGGGGTTTATTGTTGATCAATTTTACTGCTTTTCTTGCTATCATTAACAAATCCATACCGATTACTTAGCACCACAAAATGAATGGTTCTGTATTCTCTAAAAGGGGCTATACTGGAAGGTGGGCAGGGGGTGGAACCAAGGGGCAGTACTGGGAGGTGGGTGGGGGGTGGAACCAAGGGGCGGTGCTTGGAGGTCAGTGGGGGACTCGGGAAGGGGTGATTCAGAAGGGAGGAGCACCTATTCTCTTAGAAATTAATTCATAGAGCTCCCCTTTTATCAAATTATGTATTTAGCAAAATATATTCAAAGTAATTTTTTTTAGTCAACTACCACAAATACCTGAATGTCTCTTGATATCAGCTTCTTGGAATGCCAACCCAAAACTAAGGATAAATGTACTTTCAAACAAAGTGCACTTATCATTGTTGCCCTTGCCCCATCTAAACTTCCCAACTCTGCCATATGCCATAGCTCAGTATACACTCCCTATGGACTTAGGCTGATGACTCTTGAGAGACAGAACCATAGAAGTCTTCAAGAAGCTACTGCTCAGGTACAGCCAGCTGAATAAAGATTTACGTGAAGAATTAAATCAAATGGTGGAGGATGAACCCTTGGGATACAGGTAAGTATGCATCTAGCGATGGAGTAAGATAATTTATCCTTTAGGGCTCAGGGAGTGGTAAAACTAGGCGACTGAGCTGCGGTTTTGCCACCTACTGACCGCCTGCCTGAGCACTGAAATGCAGCTGCTCAGAGCTGTACATACACCGTGGCCAAGATCCATTGCTTTACAGCAGGTTGCATTCGGCAGGCATTTACGCCTCTAAATGCAACCCATGCGGGTCTATGGGGCTGCGCACCGACTGCTCTGCAATGCTTGTGATTGTGGCGTGGTAGTGTGGTAATTACAGAGTTTAATCAGATGGTGAGAAGGTGATATAATGCCCTCCCACCGAACAGGGATCACTCTTCATAGGGTACCTCACGTTTGAATGAGCCCTTAAACAGCTCTATGGGTCCTTCCCCTGCTGCCGTGTGACAGCAATGGCAATTGGCTACCCAAGCATCCACTTGGATTCTGGAGAGGCAGGTATGGGAGACCACTTCACTTTAATACTGGGATGTACTATGTGACGGTATTCACCGTCACTGGAGTTGAGGAGCAGATACCTAATGGTTTGAATTGCTTCAGATGGGACTGCAATATTTGTCAGCAATATCTCCATATAGAAATATGAGGATTTAATCCTATTTTACACTGGGAGACTTAGACTGTTATAGACCATTGCCATGAAGTCTGACTCCTAGATAATGTGTGAATTCCATGTCCCTGCACGCCAGACAGGCTTCCCTATTGTTTGTGTATTGAAATGGAATGTGTATTGTTAAAGTTTACCTGTCTCATTGTTAAATATTAATGACCTCTCTTGATAAACTTATTATGGGATGTATATGTGTACACTGTATGGAAGTGTAAAACTCTGTATTCATTGGATTGTGAATGTCAGGGCCTGTTCTCACTAAGGTCCATCTGGGCGGTAACCTTGTGGGGGAAAACTGTATAAAAGTCTGTTTCTTGTTCAATAAAGAGATAAACTTCACCCTCAATCTAGGGTCCTGTCTCTCATTAGGGGAATCGGCTATAAGGGATTGCTATGTCCTCCATACTCCCTTGGATAATCACTAAGCTCTTGTAAGAGCTTGTGTAAGAGCTTGTTCTGCTGCACTCTCTGGGGAAAGAGGTTCACCCATGGGAACCTGGAGCCTTGTTGTAGGTCCAGGGTGGGTAGGAGACGGCGAGACCCTAACCAAGCTGCGGCGGTTTGTGGGGTCTAAAGTGGTTATGGTGTCTGGTGGAGTGCTTGGAGCCCTCGGGAAGCACTAGGAACATCCATCAATGGAGGTGCCCAGTCGGGGTGCTGGTTGATCCGTTACATACTATTTTTTTCCAGGCTTTGTTTCCTGAGTTGTCTGGAAAAGAGGGAGGTGGAAACACGCCCGTGGTGCTGGTGTCTATGAGTCCATCAGAGCTTGTAGATGACCAGGTCTGCCAACCTCCAATCAAGATGGCATGATGGGGGTTGCTTTTGATCCCCCCCTCTCGGGGGATTAGGAAGGACATTTTTTCCCCTGCTGTAGCAAATTTGATCATGCTTTGCTGGGGGTTTTCACCTTCCTCTGGATCAACTAGGGGTATAGAGTTGTGTATATGGGATTGTATGGTTGTGTTTTCTTTTTTCTTTTTTATTGGTTGAGCTAGACGGACTTGTGTCTTTTTTCAACCTGACTAAGTATGTAACTATGTAACTATGAAAGTATAACTGCTTTATCGTAGTAAGTGTGCCCGGAGTTGAGCTTTAGGCGGGGGGTAATAGAAGAACGCTGCGGTTTGTAGCGGAAACTGTTTGTAAAGTGTAATTATTGAATCCAGAATTCTCGCTACAATGAGTATAACATATCTCCACCAGAACTGTAAATAAACAGCCATCTCGAGTCAGCGTGTGCGCCGACAGCTCACGGGTCAGATTCTCGGAAATCTCTCTTACACGACATGTTTGAGAACACGTTCGTGGGAACATCAAAAGGTAAACGATGGACCCAGCTGTGTTTGAGAATTTATGTATTTTACAGCCTTGCCTGGAGTTTTCTATTCCCCGCACCAAACACGAGATGAGAAAATGGCAATCACTCTGTTAGCAGTTTATATCAGGTGTGGAGCAGATTTGGGGAATGACGCTAAATGGACTCCACATTCTAAGCATGCACTTAGGCTACTTGTGCACATGTGGCAGTCACAATAAAGAGAACCAGTCTCCAACAGGCATTTGTAATAGTCTGAATCTCCACTATTGAATTAAAATTGAAATAAAAAAACAGCTTTACTTTTCTGAATCTCTGGATCTTCAGTTATTTACTTGTATTTTCCTCCTGTCAAGGCAAAAGTGTCAGATTGTAAGGCTGTCTTTTCTCCTGCCTAAACCTATTATAACCCTTGCAACCCCATGAAAATGGCTTTGAGCATCACTCTAAGTGCTTTTGTTAAGACTTCCAGAGAGAGAGAGATGTCACCGACACACCAAGATCTCCAAAATGGGTCCAAAGCTTTATTCAGCGATCACATTGTTACAGCAAATCACAACATTTTGGAGCCCCATAGCATTCATTCTGCTGTGGGAGCACTCGGCGGAGGAGTGAAGCCAGTGGGAGACCCGAGAAGAGGAGGATCAGGGCTGCTTTGTATAAAACTATTGTACAGAGCAGGTAAGTATGACATGTTTGTTATTTAACCACTTTAACCACTTACCGCATAGTAACGTACTGATACGTCGGTACACTTTGCGGGTTTATACCGGGATGATGCCTCTAGTTAGAGGCATCATCCCAGTACCGTGGTTTGAAGCCGACGGTCGGCTTTCCGTCGGTAACGACTCATGCGGCTTGGGAGCCGCTCGATCGTTACCCAGGGGGCGGGAGGGGACGTCCCCCCCCTCCCGCCGCCTTCCGTGGCTTTGCCCGGGGCGCACGTCCGCCGGCTAGATGGAGTCCCGATGAATGCCGGAAACGGCATCGATCGGGTCTCCGATGACGTAACCCGGAGGCGGCGTCCATGACGTCACTTCCGGGTTACTGTGCTGCAAAAGGCGGCAAATTTAAAAAACGGCTGTATGCAAAAATGCCGTTTTCGGCGTTTTGCATACAGGGAAGTGTAGTGGAGGGGTCTAGGGTCTTTTAGACCCTCGATCCCTCCATAAAGTGTACCTGTCACACATATTGCTGTCACAAGGGATGTTTACATTGCTTGTGACAGCAATAAAAGTGATCAGATTTTTTTTTTTAAAAAAAACCTGTAATAAAGTTTAAAAAAAATAAAAAATAAATAGGAAAAAAAAAAATTTTTCGCCGCCCCCGTCACCGTTACAAAAAAAAACGTATACGCAAGTCGAGCCGCGAATGAAATCGCTGTTCAAACCCCACATGTGAGGTATCGCCGCGATCGCCAGAGCGTGTGCAATAATTTTAAAAAAAGAGCTACACTCTACCTCTAAACTGGTAACCGTTAAATAAATTGAAAGCGTCGCAGATTGAGATCTCTATTGACCGTAGTTTGTCGCCATCCCACGGGGGGGGGCGCAATTTTAAACCGTAACATTTTGGGTATCTATTTACTCGGCGTGACATCATCTTTCACAATATACAAAAAAATGGGCTAACTTTACTGTTTAGTATTTTTTAAATGCAGTGAAATGTGATTTTTCAATTTTTTTCCAAAAAAATGGCGTTTTAAAGACCGCTGCGCAAATACCGCTTGACAAAAAGTTTTGCAATGACCGATATTTTATTCTCCAGAGTCTTTGCTAAAAAAATATACATAATGTTTGGGGGTTCTAAGTAGTTTTCTAGGAAAAAATACTGGTTTTAACTTGTAAACAAAAGATGTCCGAAATAGGGGCTTAAGTGGTTAAGACTGGAAGGATTTTCCCCCTTAATGACCAGGCCCTATTTTGCGATTCGGCACAGCGTTACTTTAACGGACAATTGCTCGGTTATGTGACGCTGTACCCAAATAAAATTGATGTCCTTTTTTTCCCACAAATAGAGCTTTCTTTTGGTGGTATTTGATCATCATGATTTTTTTATGTTTATTTTTTGCGCTATAAACAAAAATAGTGACAATTCTGAAAACAAAAACAATATTTTTCACATTTTGCTATACAGTATAACATTCCCAAAATAATTTTAAAAATCAATTTTTTTTACATTTCAGGCCAAGTTGTGTTCTGCTACATATTTTTGGTAAAAAAAAATCGTAATAAACGTATTTTGATTGGTTTGCGCTAAAGTTACCACGTCTACTAACTACAGGAAAGATTTATGTCATTTTATTGTTTTTTTTACTAGTAATGGCGGCGATCTGCGATTTTTTTTTTTTTTTGCGGGACTACGACATCGCGGCGGACAGATCGGACCCCTTACTGACATTTTTGACACTTTTGGGGGTACCAGTGACATTACCACAGTAATCAGTGCTAAAAATATGCACTGTTACTGTAATAATGCCATTGGCAGGGAAGGGGTTAACCCTGTGGGTGATCAAAGAGTTAAATGTTAGCCTAGGGGAGTGATTCTAACTGTGGGGGGGGGCGTGGCTTGTGAAATGATCATAGAGACATGTGATCCTATATAGAAGGATCACATGATCTCTATGATCATCCCAGGAAGAAGGACGGTTGGCTGTGTTTACAACATGCGATCGTCCATCTCTCTCAGCGGGGTGGCAATTGGAGCCACCTGACACCCGCATCGGCTTCCCCGCTGACGATTGGGGGCACGAGCGCGTGCTCGCCCCCTAGCTGCCTTCAAGCGAGCGACGTAGACCTACGTCGTTTTGCCTGTAGGAGCCAGGCGTAAGCAGTCGGCAAGTGGCTAAAAAAAAACCTTTACAATCATTTTAACGTAACACATGTTAACATGTGACCTAAAGTTGATTTACTAAATGCAAAAAGACTGTGAACTTTTGCAAGTACAGTTGCTCCAGACCTTAGTAAATGAGGGGGAGCTCTGCTGACTTCCATCATCTAATTATGTGCAAAATATTTTGCGTTCTTTATGCTTTTTTTTTGTAGCACTGCCCCCTTGAGGACTGCTGGATATTACACTTTCAGGTCCCCCTGGGTTACCGTTAGTAATACTGGCATTCACAATTTATCACTTTACTTCTTGGCTCAGTCAAGGATCAGTCCAGGGGTTTGTAGTTGTTTTTGGTGTTTTATTTTAAATAGGAATGGGAGAAGGGAATAATGGGATACTCCAAATTAACTATTTACAAGATGGGGGACTTTTGGGGTTAAGTGTCTGTCCAGATGACTTGATGAACTAAATTCTCTTCAGGACACTTTCCTAGCATCTTCTTTCTCGACCACTGACACCAGTCCTCTGACTATCCTACTCCGGGGTGGCCCCCCTCAGGTCAGGCCCCTTGACACGATCCCCCGTACTCACAATACTGTTTTTATAGAGTCTCCAGTGCCCCCCCCCCAGTCAGCTTTCCTGGACCTCTGGGTTCAGTTCCGTTCTTCTGGCCCTCAGGACGACCTACTGATGCCACGTGCCACTGCTACAGAGGAGGAGGCAGCTGCCCCCTCCCTCCGGGACTCTGCTCACCAGCCAAAGACCCCGCAGCACATGTGCTCCTGGCTTTTATACAGTATCGTAGAAGGCACCAAGACAGCCAGTCTCCACCAATCACCAGGACTGTAGCAAAGCCTATGTACCCATTGGTCAGGTTTCCTCCCACTGTCCAACATGCCTCTCTACTGGAAACACTCTCTAGACCCAATAAATCACACACTGAGCACATTGAGCAGACCTCACTAACAGATCCTGCTCTCTGATAGGCAGAGAGCAATATAGATTTACCTGCAGCCCCACTGATAAGCAGACAGAGCCAAAAACTATACTCACTCACTAGCACCTACCTAGGAGGGTGCTACATTTTTTTTTTTTTTAATTTGTTGTTGGGCAGATTTAAAAATGCAAATCACACCAAAATCGCAGTAAAAACACATTTCATGCTTTTCTGCAGCTTCTCCATTGAAGTCTATTGAACCAAAAAAGCAAAAAAAAAGCAGTGTTTCGAATTTTAAAAAGTCCCTGACCCTTTTCAAAAACACACAAAAACGCATTGACGCGTTCTATAGGAAACCATGTTTAAAAAAACATCCTGCATTTCTGCAAAAAGCATGAAAAAAATGCATTGGTGTGAATGGAGCCTTATAGGTAGCTGTACTCCACCCAATGCTGGAACACTTTTTTTTTTTTTATCTTGTATTTGTTTGCATTAAGTCTTAGGTGGTGAGCTGTGGGGATGGGAAGAAGTTGCATTACAATAGAGAGAGCTGCTGGGAGTTTTCACCTCTGCTAGACAACAGCCTGCTTCTCAGTAGGAAGGCAGAATTACACTGAGTACAGTGCTGTGAAATGCAATTGCAAATAGTTTATTTTTAATGTTAATATCCTTTTTTTTAAAACAACAACAGCAGAATGTTTAGTGTTTTCTCAGCTAATTTCCCGATTCCAGATTGTGTTTGAATACATACATCCTTTAAGCAATGTTAACTGCAGCGGATTTAAAGAGACAGAGAACTGAAAGTCTTTACCGCCATTTGGATAATACAAAATCCACACCGTTGGTTTTGGAGATGATCAACTGGATGCAGAAGGTTTGGGACCACCCAGTGATTTTCCTTCCTATCTTCCTTTAAATTGTAGATGGATTATGGAAATGGAATGTTGGAGAAATAAGATAACTTATCCCTTTATTTTCTGAATTCTCTTTTGCTGGTTAATAAATGTTTTGGTATTTATCAGTATAGGTATTTATATAGCGTAATCAATTTACGCAGAGCTTTACATATACAGTCATGACCAAAAATATTGGCACCCCTGCATTTTTGTCAGATAATGCAGCACTTTGCACAGAAAATTGTTGCAACTACAAATGTTTAGGCATTTGTCTGAAGACGTCAACGGAATGACGAAACCCGCGTAAGGTGGAACGCACGCTGCTGACGTGACGGGAGCCGGGTGGAACGCAGTACGGTGATCACCGATCTCCACTCCAGGGCTCCATTAGTGATGGTTTTTATTGTTTTTACCGTGTACATTTGTATCGAGGAAGGAAATAAAGTTTTTTAAAAACATTATCACACCATCTGGCGCTCTCTTTTTATTCTATAACCGGCTGGATGCACGGATGGAGAGGAACCATCTTCCCTGTCCCTGCTGAAGAAAAGCAGGCCCAAAGCATGATGCTGCCACCACCATGTTTGGCAGTGGGGATGGTGTGTTCAGGGTGATGAGCTGTGTTGCTTTTTTTACGCCAAACATAACGTTTTGCATTGTTGCCAAAAAGTTTGATTTTGGTTTCATCTGACCAGAGCACCTTCTTCCACATGTTTGGTGTGTCTCCCAGGTGGCTTGTGGCAAACTTTAAATGACACTTTTTATGGATATCTTTAAGAAATGGCTTTCTTCTTGCCACTCTTCCATAAAGGCCAGATTTGTGCAGTATACGACTGATTGTTGTCCTATGGACAGAGTCTCCCACCTCAGCTGTAGATCTCTGCAGTTCATCCAGAGTGATCATGGGCCTCTTGGCTGCATCTCTGATCAGTCTTCTCCTTGTATGAGCTGAAGGTTTAGAGGGACGGCCAGGTCTTCGTAGATTTGCAGTGGTCTGATACTCCTTCCATTTCAATTTATTATTATTATTTAAACGGACCTCTGAGACTATCACAGTGCAGGTGCATTTATACGGAGACTTGATTACACACAGGTGGATTCTATTTATCATCATTAGTCATTTAGGTCAACATTGGATCATTCAGAGATCCTCACTGAACTTCTGGAGAGAGTTTGCTGCACTGAAAGTAAAGGGGCTGAATAATTTTGCACGCCCAATTTGTCAGTTTTTTATTTGTTAACAAAGTTTGAAATATCCAATAAATTTCGTTCCACTTCATGATTGTGTCCCACTTGTTGTTTATTCTTCACAAAAAATTACAGTTTTATATCTTTATGTTTGAAGCCTGAAATGCAGCAAAAGGTCGAAAAGTTCAAGGGGGCCAAATACTTTCGCAATGCACTGTATATATATATATATATATATATATATATATAGTATTTACAATATTTTTTCACTGTGTGTATTACTTCTTACCTAATGCACATCTATTGGAAACAGTGTTCAGGAAGTTTTACTGCATTTGGTGTATATGTATATACAGTGCACCCGGAAAGTATTCTTCACTTTTTCAGCATTTTGTTATGTTACAGCCTTTTTCCAAAATGCGTTAAATTCATTATTTTCCTCAAAATTCTACAACCAATACTGCATAATGACAATGTGAAAGACGTTTTTTGAAATCTTTGCAAATTTATTTAAAAAAAAAAAGTCATGTACATAATTATTCACAACCTTTGCTCATTACTTTGTTGAAGCACCTTTGGCACCAATTACAGCCTCAAGTCTTTTTGAGTATGATGCTACAAAATTGGCACACCTATTTTTGGACAGTTTCTCCCATTCTTCTTTGCAAGCTCCATCTGGTTGGATTGGGAGTGTCGGTGCACATTTTCAAATCTCTGCAGCGATGTTCAATTGGGTATAAATCTGGGCCACTCAAGGACATTCACAAAGTTGTCCCATAGCAATCCCTTTGTTATCTTGGCTGTGTGCTTAGGGTTGTTGTCTTGTTGGAAGATGATACTTCGCCCCATTCTGAGGTCCAGGGCGCTCTGGAGCAGGTTTTCATCATGGATGTCTCTGTACATTGCAGCATTTATCTTTCCCTCGATCCTGACTAGCCTCTAATCTCCTGGCGCTTAAAAAACATCCCTACAGAATGATGCTGACACCACTATACTTCATTGTAGGGATGGTATTGGCCAGGTGATGAGCGGTGCCTGGTTCCCTCCAGACATGACGCTTGTCATTTGGGCCAAAGAGGTCTTTGTTTCATCAGCCCAGATAATTTTGTTTTTCATGGTCTGAGAGTCCTTCAGGTGCCTTTTGGCAAACTCCAGGCGGGCTGTCATGTGCCTTTTACTGAGCTGTGGCTTCTGTCTGGCCACTCTACCATACAGGCCTACTTGGTGGAGTGCTGCAGAGATGGTTGTTCTTTTGGAAGGTTCTCCCCTCTCCACAGAGAAACACTGAAGCTCTGTCATCGGGTTCTTCGTCAGCCCCCTGACTAAGGCTCTTCTCTCCCGATTGCTCAGTTTGGCCGGGCGGCCTGCTCTAGGAAGTGTCCTGGTGGTTCCAAACTTCTTTCATTAACAGATCATGGAGGCTACTGTGCTCATTGGGAACTTCAATGCTGCAGAACTTTTTCTGTACCCTCTTCCCCATATATGGTGCCTGTCTCAGAGGTCTACAGACAATTCCTTGGACTTCATGGCTTGGTTTGTGCTCTAACATGCACTGTTAACTGTGAGACCTTATATAGACAGGTGTGTGTCTTTCCAAATCATGTCCAGTCAACTGAATTTACCACAGGTGGCCTCCAATCAAGTTGTAGAAACATCTTAAGGTTGATCAGCGGAAACAGGATGCACCTGAGCTCAATTTTGAGTGTAAATACTTATGTACATGTGATTTTTTATTTTTAATAAATTTGTAAATTTCTTTTATGTTTCCATTATGAGGTAGTGCTTCTATAATTTTTAGAAAATAATGAATTGAATCCATTTTAGAATAAGGCTGTAACAAAACAAAATGTGGAAAAAGTTAAGTGCGGTAAATACTTTGCAGATGCACTGTATAATTATAATTTTTATATCTATATTTATGTATTTTTTCTGGGCTTCTTCTATAATGACTGGCATGTTACAAGCAGTGACAAGGGGTTAGAAATGCTATATAGAACAGAGAATACGAGGCCTTCAGAAAAGATAATGCAAGTCGTCTCACTAATGTCCCTGTCACTTAATGGAAATGACAGCATTCATCTTCTATTCCCCGGTCAGTGGGGATTTACCGCTCCTTCTCCACAGGGCTATTGATATTATTACAGCTCATAGCTCTCAGGGTCCTGGAGAGGCACAGGAAAATGTAGCCACCGGGGCTTCTTTTTCTTGCAGACGTTAAACTGTGACACAGGCAGAAGTTATGGTACAGCAATATCCGTATGTTGCTATCTAGACTCCGAGGTCGGCGGGATTTGCAGATACAATCTGATGCTGTGTTTGAAATGTCTGCTACACTAAACTTCAATAAAGCCACCATGGAGACGGAGGTAGGTGAGATACCGATACTATATAATCCTCTTTATTTTTCCATTTTTATTTTCCCAGGATCCACCTCCCTCCTCGTATAACTGTCTGATGGAATGGAAATAAGAAGAAGCTGCTGCATTCTAATGGATCACTTAGTTTGTACTGTGTGTGTTTGTAGCTGGAAATCATATCTCTAGAGCGTAGATGTGTTATGGGAGGACAGGAGGAGACGGTGATGTAATATGGCATCCGCCAGCTGTAATGTGTTATCGGATGGAGATGGAGGGCTAAGGAAGACACCCACACAGGCTCATGTGCCCTAGGATTTGTTGACAGGTGACAGGTATTTCCTGAGACCTCCAGGGAATACAACGTCCAAGCCAAATGGTGACGTATGTCATGGAAGCACAGTGATGTTTGCAATCTATCTTTAGTCTCTTTTTCTTTAGAGAAAATCCCCCTCCAAATGGATCCCATTTGGACAGCATCGACCAAAAATTTGTTTTGAGAGAATGTCTTAAAGGGGGAACAGAGAAAAGCCCTGTACACATGGGCCGAATGTCTGGAGACATCAGCATGTGTGTATGTCAGTGGGTTGGACAAAAGACAGACGTTTTGATTGACTTCTGTCCGACGAGCAAGGTGGAAAACCAGTAGCCGATCAGCTCCTGATCAGCGCTCTTAGCCAATGGCTAAGAAACAGGCCACCTCCCTGTCAGAACACAACAGCTCAGTGGGGGAGATCGCTGTACTAATGGTGGATAGTTAGTACAGCAGCTCTGACTGGAGCTGTCAGATTTTTTGTTCAACCCGCTAGGTTGAGCGAAAAAAAAAAAACTATTAGTGTGTACTAGGCTTAACAGTCCTTAGCAAGATAATAGTACTTAATACTTAATAGTACTTAACTTAATACTAATAGTACTTAACTTATTAGTACTTATGTTAATGGATACACACCCTGAATAATAAAGATTGCTTTACTTGTGCATGCCATGGTCCTTCCACTATAACAACAACCTGTGATAAGCGAATTGGTCATTTTTAATATGACAAATTTTCAGCAAAATCTGGATTGTTTGGCCTGAAGTGGGCCTTGAAGTAGTAGGGACCTTTAACCCCCTCCTAAAAGTATACTGGATTCTTTCAAAGGATTTATTTATTTAATACAGGTACTCCATCAATTTACACAGAGCTTTACATGCTATATATTGTCCATAAAGATGATCTGCACAACCGCTGTTGCTCTAAAATCTTGCTTTTATTCAGGAAACCACAGTGTACAGTATGCAGGGTCAGTCAGTTGACACATTTCAGCCTACAAGGCTTAAATCATAACTACTATATAGTGTACATTCATATTGGCCCCTGTAATCAAGGAGCTTACAATCAAAGATGGGAGCCAATTGACCTACCAGTATGTCTTTAGAGTGTGAGAGGAAACACATGCAGGCACAGGAAGAATATGCAAACTCAAGGCATGTAGTGCCTTGGTTGACATTCAAACCAATGACCCTAGCGAGGCAAAACGGAGTAATAACCACTTAGCCAAGATGCTGCTGTTTCAGATAATTGATTGATTTTCTTTAGATTTTACCTCTTAACATCACAGTACAAAACATTCCTGGTATATTTTCAAAAAACTGTCTCTTACTTTTTGGCAGTTTTTTTGATTCTAGATTCTTACTAGATACTTTAAACCCAAGAGTCCACAAATTGTAACCAAATTAAGGGACATTCTGGGCAAAGTAATGGTTCGGCTTCAATAACCCCATCCACAGCACATATTCATTTTGCATCTCCCCCCCACCTTTCTGTAATTGGTATTTCTGGGTATAGATGAGCATCTGACATTCCCCTATGCCAACCGGTGATGTGACATGGGTAATCCACTAACCTGTGAAGGCTACAGTTAAGATAAGTCATAGCTTACACAGGACTTTCCTTTGCTCTCAGCAGCTGAACTGTAATCATTAGGGGATTAAAAAGTAGATAAGTATATACTGCTGGGAAAGGCTAAGGTAAACTCTGTTGTCTTGCCCTACATGGGCAAAGCACCGGTTCACGTTAAGGGACTGTCAGTCTCTATCCTTACAAACATCCCTCTAAGTCAGTTGCTAAGTAGTCAAGGTGGCACGTACCCGTGTCTGAACCTGCAACCTCTGCTGTGTCTGGCGATGTCCTTCTTGCTGAGCCACCTGGGATTCTGGACCACTCCCTAGACAATTCCCTGAATGATCCTGTCTGAACCTGCAACCTCTGTGTCTAAACCCGCAACCTCTGCTGTGTCTGGCGATGTAGCTTCTTGCTGGGCCACCTGGGATTCTGGACCACTCCCTAGACAATTCCATGAATGATCCTGCCTTAAACTTTTTTTCTCTTGAACTTTGAACTCTTTTGTTCCTCCCATGAACTTCCTACATTAGTATTGCCTTTTCACTAATTATTTGACAGAAATGTGTGCTCTCTCCAGCCAATTTCTCGCTCTTGTCTCTCCTGCTGCCGTCCGTATCTTCGCTACCACTCTTTACTGACCTCTGGATTGTTCCTTGACGATGCTTCTGCTTGATCCCAACCTATTACTGACCTTTAGCTTTTTTACTGACTACACTTATGCTTATCCCTACCTGCTTTATCTGCTACTGGACTCACCTCCTGGTGGGGCAATCATGAGGACAACAAACTGGTACTAACTGGCAGCAAAACCCATCTTTACCATCAGGAACTCTGGTGAACGCCGGTTAGAACTTAGACTCCACACCTCAGATAAGCTCATATCATCTGCCAGGGTGACCCGCTTCTGTACTTATCCAGCTGGTCAGTGAGTGCCTCTCTACTGCTATAGCTACTGGCCTCTCAGCCTGACTCCAGACTATGACAATGAGTTGATGAGACAGAGCCTCTTACCTCATGCCCAATATCCTTACCATGCCCAATATCCTTACCCAATACCTCTTACCTCATGCCCAATGTCCCTTGGGGTTGGTGACTGAGGCACGAGTTGAAGCCAGCAAAAGCTGGGCAGAGCTAAAAATTTGGAGAGCAGAATGAAAGTCAGATGTCTAGACCAAGGCTGGGATCAGACAGGCAGAAAGGTACCAAGACAGCAGGTAGAATATGAGGTCAGACTCAGAACATCGGCCAAGGTCAGCAGTGGGAGATATGAGCACAAATCTAGTTAGGAGGCAAGCTGGATCAACAGGGGAACAGAAGGGCAGATCAACTCACACAGGAAGTCACAGGAAGAGTTGACGACCATTCTGCAACTTTTCTAGGTAGTGTTAAACTTTAAATAGGATGATTGGCCAGTGCCAGATGTGCATGCTCACTAATGCTCATGCTCACACACACGCCATACTCTGCGTTCGCAGCAGTGACCCTGGGGGTTGAACCACAGGCCTAAATATACACCCAAACAGGTCTTTAGGTGGGACCAAGAGTTTGAGTATCCTGACACAAATTCAGTAAACCATCACACTGTCTCAAAAAGGGAGCAAGAAGAATTAGAATCTGGCTAACTGTGATCTGCATGGGCTTGCAAGACATGTAAGCTTGTATTATAAAACCAGAATAAATTTCAGGAGGTGGCAATTGCATCCATCAACACTAGATGGGATCCCCAACTGTGACAGATAACAGCCCTGACACATTTTCCTTTAAATGTTTAAATTCATCTATTATATACCTTTTATACAGCACAGTTGCAAAATTCTAACCACCGACCAGATCAGTTCTCATATTTACAGTAGTTGATATCAGATACAAGCTCTATTTTTAACTACGGACTGTCATAAGCCATTTGTCAGCCCAGTCACTTGTGTTTTCAGCCGAATGTGGTTTGTAGCCAGGATGTATTTTGATGCTTTGGAAACACACTGTAGGTCACTGAGATTATGTGTAGCTGGAGGACAGGGGAGAGGTTATAGCTGGCTGGGAGCTACTTGTATGATCTCTCACAGGTAATTCTCTTCCTTATCTTTAGGGGTCATCTAAAAGTGAGATTCTCATCTCAAAGCCCTCCCTACATATTGCTCTAATTATCTGAAACCTGCCTGACATGCAAGATGCATCAGATAGGTCTTACAAAGAGAGACAACAGCGAGGTGACTTCAGGATTTGGCCTTGTAGCCTCACAGAACCTGTCCGTCACTACTTAGTAGTAGACTGTTCTCAGGGAAGACATCGTCGTTGTGCCTGGACTTTTAATCTAACTTGAAAGTGAGCTCTAAGTCATTGAACTAATTTTTTCATGTAATTGAGAATCCTGTTTTATCTTTCTTTCAATGTATTCTATGAAAATGACGGCTATATTAATTCTTCCAAGCCTTATCTGATTCAAGAGTGTTAGTACGTCAATGGCATTGACATCAAAGAAAACATATGGTTTCTAGCAATACATTGTTTTATTAGAGACACAACAAACATGGTGCAGACCAAAATATATCGGGTCAAGATGTCTGTGACCTGACTCTTTGTGTTTCAACTATTTCTGACACATCTCCATTGTTTTATTTATAGTTCTTGATTTTATTGTTCTATAAGCCAACATTTTTAACTTCTTACAGACTTATTCCCACCCCCAAAAGGTGAATTTTAAATCTGAACACTATTCATTAATGCAGACCTGTAATCATTATTACATCATTAAAGAGGAATTCAAGCATGGATATCTTACTCAAAGTAACATTGGTCAAACCTGGACCAATGTAACTATGTAAATACTGGTCTTTCTCAACCTTTTCAACACAGAGGAACCATTGAAATAACTTTATAGTCTCGGGGAACCCCTGCTAAAAATGACTATATCTAGAATTTATGATACATCAGTGTGTTGGTAAATGGGAAGAATGCTCCTTACACTTGTAATCATTGGGAAAAATGACCCCCTTACAGATAGCTAAAATGATCAACAGTGTCAATGAGAAATTATCTTAGGGGCAGACATTGTTCATTGCTCAAAAAACCCCTAACAACCTCTGGAGGAAACCTAGGGTTCTATAAAATCCTGGTTGAGAAACCCTGGTATACACCATTCATGACTAATGAACCCTGGAAGCTAAAAATCACTGAAGTAGACACGGTTATTCCAATGATCTCCACTAACTTCCGCATTTTGTGCTGAGCAGCTGATCTGCTCCACTTTGAAAGGAGGTCAGCCAGTCAGCACAGGCTGCATTCAGTGAATGATTTGCATTTGCTTTGAGTTTTCTGAATGATGCAAAGCATTCTCTGATTGGACACTCTCCAACTCCTCCCATCAGAGAATGCTTTGCATTTGTTGAGAAAGTGCAAAGCATTCGCTGAATGGCGTCCGTGACCTCCTGTGTTCAGGATGAAGTAGGTGAGCCGCTCAGCACTGGACCTGGAAGTGGAGATCACTGGAGTAGTGGTGTCTACTTTAGTGATTTCCAGAATGCAGGGACATTGGCCAGGTATGGAATATACATCGGTCCAAGCTGAATCAATCTAACTATGTATAAAATATATACACCTGAAATTCTGCTTTAAATGTATTTTTAAAAAATAATTTGCCCTGGTATCAGTTTCTGTAAAGCAGAGCTGGTGCGTAGGAAGAAGAAGCCAATATCAGTTCATGTGCTGACAAGAAGCATACTGATAGGAGAGAGCAGGGTGATAGTGAGATGGGCTCACCTCTGAGCTGCTTCTCTTTTCACTGTCCAGTTACAGGCTGGGGCAGGACCAGAATGAGCTAGGCTCACAGGAAGTGGGTTGAATGGCCATCAGGCTAAAGACATCTAGTGGTATAAAAAGAAATATGACAGGAAGAAATTGCTGGATTTAAAGTGAATACTGCAGCAAAAGCTGGCTTTGCCAATGTATTTTTTTTTTTCAGATATTCATCTCGATCATGTTTTTGGTTTGAGTTCTGCTTTACAAAATAACTGTAAATATCCCCCTGAAGAAGACACGTCCCTGTGTCGTCACACGTAGGGGAGGGGCTAGGACGGCAGCTGCATATATTCAGAGGAGAGAGGCAGCAAACAGAAAGGCTGATCATTCGGATCCCATTGTCAACACAAATTGTTTATACTGTGGAAGACTTTTAAAGTTTGGTAAAAAAGTAAATAGGTGCAGTGCCTAAATATGAATTATTTTGTCTAGTATGAACTAAAACAACATCACATAAAATGAGGCATATAGTATAAGTCCCTTGAGGAAATCCTTATGGAAAAGGATGCACAAAATGAAAAGGCCACTGATGTAATAACACCACAGTCTTTAACCAGCATTCAAAGTTGAGGAAGTGAAGACAGGAAGCCTCTCCCGACACAAAATGACATCCATATTGTAAGAATACTCTTACCAGACTGTGTGGACCCTCAAATTAATGAGTGGTCAGATGGGCATGGGTAATCAATCCCATGGCAGGTCTGCGTGTGGGGGGCTATCCTCCGGTCATTCCGCTCCTCCTTCCTCTAAAGCAACCTGGGAATCAGCTTTCTTCTTGCTTGCCATGGAGCTGAAGGTACCTGCACTGTAGCACCTTGATTATGTGAGTTCATCCTTGATTTTTAATAAAATGGAGTTTTAAAAAGATGTAAGCACTATTGGAGATTTTTCCTTTTTTTGGCACACCGATCGATCAAAGGGGAATCCATCCAGAGTAGGATCCTCATCTGGGGGGATCGATTGACCAACTTTGATCCAAGATAGGTGACCCGGAAAGGGTATACTGCACATTAGACCAGACTTACCAGACTTAATTGCTTGGTCACTGGAGCTGAGGCGAGGACCCCTTCACACAGGGTGCTTGAGGTGAAGGTGCGATTCACCATGGAGGATTTGCTCTGGTACACTTTTTCACTTTGAAAGTGGGCTGTTTATTTGATCACTCTTTTCTTTTCACCATTAAGTGGATTATTTATTCAATCACGGAGGTGATTGTTCACAGCTCTATTGTCACTTTTTATGAGTGTATGTTGTTTACCTAATATAATAAATAACTATAAATAAGTTAAAGTGTATATAGATTTTATATATATATATATATATATATATATATATATATATATATATATATATATATATAAAGTACAGTAAAACTGCAGGCAAGGGCACTGAGGAGCAAACTAATGTCAATTTATTTTATTTAATAATGTAATCCAATAGGATTACAATATATCAGTGTGTTTGAGTGTTTTACTTTTCAAATTTGCCACCGGTTCCACCCCCCTGCAATGTGACGCTCGCAGGGAATGGAAGCTGGGGCACACATAATCAAGCGGAAGATCCGGCCGCCGTATGCTGCAAAAACACATCGCGGGATCCTGGGGACAAGGTAAGTAACCCCTTCCAGGATCCAGTGATGCTCCCTGGCGGTACCCCAAGGGGTTACCGATAATGGCACTGAAATTCCACCCTGAGCCACAATCGGGAATACCGCCAAGGAGGTTAAACAGATCAGACAGGATAGTATTAAGTGGCTTACCAACCACTTTAAAGGGGAAGTTGAGATTCCAGGGGGGGGGGGCACTTGCCCCCCCATGCAGACGCCCATGCTGGCCATAAGGCCATGTGCCCTCCTCTCCACGACTTTCAGGGAAAGTCAGAGGACCTACACCACACTGACTTGAAGGGAGAAATGTGCATATGTAAAAAGGTGCAAAATAAATAGGTGCTTTAGGGGTGCCAAAGTACAAGAAAGTGGCTGGCCAACTGTTTCATTCTATCATCAGTGCAGTGTTTAAAAAACATGACTTCTCTGAAGTGGGTCTTATGGACTGACACTATGGGGGTTTATTTACCAAAGGCAAATCCACTTTACACTACATTTGCACGGCAAGTGCAAACTTGGAAGTGCAGTTGCTAAAGATCGGAGGGGGACTTGCAATGAAAATAACAAAAAGCATTTTTTGCTTGCACATGATTGGATGATAGAAATCAGCAGAGATTCCCCTCATTTCAGATCTTCCCCTCAGATCTACAGTGACTGCACTTCCAAGTGCAATTTCAAGTGCACTTCCAGTGCACACAGGGCTGCTGATAGGGGGGGGTCACCAGTCCTCCTGTCGTGGGCCCGGTCATACAGGGGGGGCCCCAACAGCACAGGGAATCAGTGCAGTCGGGCAGAGGGGCAATTACAGAAGGAAGCCCTGTGCAGCTCTCTGCAGCAACTGAAAGCCATTTTCTCCCCCTCCTGCCAGCTTTCAGCTGCTGCAGGGAGAGACACAGACACGGGGCATCATTCCTGTAATTGCTTCTCCGACACTGATCCCCCTCCCTGTTCTGCCTTTTCCTAATCTCCCCCCCCCCATGTGCCCCCCTTTCACTGTGCGCCCCCCCCCCCTCCCAAAGGGCTACAGGGTTCCCTGTCCTGTAAAAAAAATAACAAATTGTAAAAAAAAACCATAACTATTAAACATTGTAATAAAACCATTGTGAAATAGAATAATTGTAAACATTTTTAAAATTTAAAAAATGTAAAATACAATTAAATAGGGCTAATTCACATGGGTTCTCTGTTATGTTTGTGTCCGCTAATAATAATTTTAGTGTATTTTTAGTGAAAATATTGTCTTGACATATTCAGGGGGGCCCTGCCAGGTAGGCTGTATGGGGCCCCGTGATTTCTAACAGCAGCCCTGAGTGTACATTTAGTGCAAAGTAGATTTGCCTTTAGTAAACCGACCCCAATGGGACAACTAGACACATTATGGTGAGCTGGGGTAAAATTAAACAAAAGTGACAATAAAGTGTTCCTGCTTGTATGAGATTTCAGTGGGTAGATGTACTTCTATGTTAAAACAGCACAAGTTTTTCTTTTGAAAGAAATAGCAAAAGGGTATAATGTTCTATTATTGTAAATAAGAGTGAATAGGTGATGAAATCAATCATAAAAACCAAAAGTGCTAAGCCTGACATAGCCAAAAGTAGGTACTCTAGCATATATCATAAATATGACAAACATGAATTATATAATACATAATCAAAAAAGTGCTCAATAGTAATCAGATAATGAATAAATACAATCCAATATAGTCTCTGTGTTGTATCCAAACTGAAAATGTGAAAAAGTCCACCTCCTGTGTTAATCCACAAAAATAATAAAGGTGCATAGACAGATGAAACGATCCACCAACGTGTTTATCCACCACCACCTGTATTTAATCCGCTTACCAGAAACTGGTGTAATGTGCGCCTGTAAATCAGCAGGGGAATCGCCTCAGCTTCAATTGGACCTAAGGGACAACCTGGTATCCCATGGAGTTGGCCACACGTCAGCTCAAATCGTTAGCACAGGTCACCATATAGTAGCCACCATCTTTGGATGTACAGAATGGAAAGCTGCTCTGTCCCAGAGGCCTTTATTGCATCCAAATGCTGTGCAGAGTTGAGGCTCAGCCTACCATCTGTACAACGGACAGTCTTAAGCCTCGTACACACGCAACGAATTTCCGCCGACCGGTCGTCCGTCTTTTGTCCAGAGTGGTGTCTGTTGGTTGGAATGTGCTCTAGACTGCACACTAATTTTCCCGTACGACAGAATTCTACTTCAGAAGTAAGGTCATGTGTTGGTTTGATTTCTTTGTGTTCTTTCTTCTCTGAGCATGTCTAGTCTTGCTCATAATATTTTTCCCTGTCGAAATCTGTACTGACTGCACGAAAATCGGACGTGTTTTGACGGAGGACAACATTTTTATAGCCTACACACCAGAATTTTTTTGGCCGAAAAGTTGGAGTCAGTTGTCGGAAGCATCATACTAACAAGCCGAAAATCGGCAGATCGGTCGTCGGACGAAAATTCCCAGCTGAATTTCGACTCGTGTGTACCGGCCTTTAGTGATGTAGTGGAGTTTTGCTGTACTTGTGTAGAAGTGAGAGTCACAAGGTTCTGAAATCCTTGGATGATCCAATGTTTTCATTACCTACTCACAGTCCAGTCCACCAAGTGCTTTGAAACCCAGCTGAGCCATTCACATGTCTGTCCTCTCATTCATTCATAAGTGAACATCAAGGTGGAACTTACAGTTAGGCCGGCCGTACACGGTTCCAATCTCAGCCTGTTCAGCAGGAACTGGCTGAGATTCTGTCAATAGGCAGGCTGAATGTACCAAGTTGATCACTCAATCAACTTGGGTACAACCAGCCTGCTGGGTTCGCTTGTTATTATCACTAGCGGCTGCTATAGCACTGTCAGCACTGTCTGTGTTAATGGGGGAATCCTGCAAATTTCTTTCCTGCAACCTGTAGTTGCAGGTTAGAGATTTGCACCATTTATGGCCGGCCTTGAGAGTAAATTTAAGTCAAAGCTTATCTAAACCCCAAATAAACATGTAATATATTGCAGCTTACCGGTTCAGAGAATTGGTGGCCACAAATATTTTCTTTGTTCAGGCTAGTCTAGGATGCCAGCTGTGCAGAAAGAGGTCTGGCCTCCAGGTATAGGGCTCTCCCTGGTTTGGAAGCCTAGCGTATGCTTGAAATTCAATGCGTGAGAAAAGTGCGACCATCTCTCGAGACTTCCTGATCTGCTGGAACTGGAATGCACTTATCTTTTTGTCATTGATGGAATGCTGGAATGAACATGACATGTGTGCCTATGTGGCGTAGGCACAGCTAAATAGTTTTAATAAAAAATAGCCAAATTGTACATTTTTATTATTATCTTGTACAGGACCAGGGATGTTAAGCCTGAAATGTGTTATTTTTTTTTATTTTTTTTAGCTTTATGCCAGGATTTGCTGTTTTAAAAAGGTACAGAATCCTTTACGGTACACAATAGAAGGTAAAACAAGAATGTGAACAATTAAAATAGTTTAGTAATATCTGCGGTTTTCAGTGTGTGCGATGTTTACAAATGACGCGCACATAATGTGCATCCAACTATGCATACAAGGCTGCAAAATAAAAACCTACACGATGAGTCAATACTAAGTGCCCGCTCTCATTTACTTCCCCATCGTCAATGAAATAGCAGCCGCACATTGGAATTAAAGAACGCAAGGCTGGATTTCCATCACTGAAGAGTGTAGGCGCACAAAGCAACATCCTTGGTAAGGAATATCATGACAGTCTGTACATAGGCTTATATGAGATGGCAGGAAAAGCCACCGCTTTTGTTTCTGCTTCCTTATGTTTAAGCCGATGTTCACATTTGCATGTGAAAAATTGCACGCTTACCCTAAATACACAGAAATGAGCTGCCCTTTAGCAGACGCACGGCTGGGCAATTATTTCTTAATAGGACCCCCACACATCTACTGATGTGGGCTTTTTGCATGTGCCAAAATGCATGGTGCAGCACCATTCAGCTTGGTGGAGAGTAATTTTGAAAAAGGTTCAAACTTCAGAGACTTCTTTTCTGCATTCTTGCGCCCAGAAAGCCCTTTGAAATGAATGGGCTGACCATTAAAATGAATGGGCTGACCATTGAAATGAATGGGCTGACCTACACATCACGTGCAGGAACTTGCAAAAAAAACACAGAAATGCATGCACACTCCATCACACCTGCATGGTGTGAATGACACCTATGGCCTAGCTTACACAAGCAGTGCCCCCTGAAGAGTTACCCGTGTTGTATCACTCTTTAAAAGGCATTTAATCCCTAAACCCTGTACCACCATGCCACAACACGACAGGGGAGATCATTTTTGCTTTTGCACGTCAAAGGAGATTTATTTGGGGAGGGGGGGGGGGGGCTGGGGGTCAAAAATGAGTCTCAGCTGTGTGTTTTTACCACCCTCCAACCACAAGTATAAACAAGGTCTAATGGTAAAACCAGCTATGATGAGGCACTATACAGTAAAAGTGCAGAATGCTAATATGGAGACGTGGGGCTGTCCCCTTACTCCAGCTTTTTTTTTTTTTTGTGTTAAGGGGCGCCTGGGCATAAACACATAGACTGCGATACACATGTTACAAATTGCTGGGCGCACTGGGGTGAGAGCACTTATTCTAGGCCCATGACTGCTGATAGGCTTAGGCCCATTTTGACCAGTTATTACGAACACAAGACCTTTCTCCCCAGAAAAGACACACAGACTTGTTTAAGTTGGAATCAGGGCAAGGCCACAGCTTTATTGAACTTACCAACTGTGACAATAATAAATTACCACATAACGATGCCAGTCACGGTCTATACCGTGAGCATCATAACAAACACAGATAGTCTAATAGGCCTGTCTCCACCATCAGTTCAAGACAGGCATTAAACTGATCCCAGACCTAAACTTGAGGGCATGGCCCATAAAGGAATATCCATCGCTGGCAAGGTGAAACCGCCAATAAAGCTGGTGGGATGTGCCCTCGTGTAGCCCCTTTTCTAGAATTCAGGCTCCACCCAATCACCCAGTGCCTTAGTGGCCAATCCCATCAAATCCACTTAAACTCCCCGTTTATAACGCCCGCATAGCTGCCAAGCTTCCAGCAGTCAAGACTCCCTTTTCCCTAGAGGGTGGGGTCAAGGGGCCTTCATTATTCATGCTTAACTCTAAAATTATGACTTGTAGGGGCTTTGAAAGCATCGCCTATGAAGAATATAGGGTACCAAAGTTTGTTGTTGTTCCACTGGCACGTGCAATTCTAAGTTTTGATATTTTGGGTATCCATTTACTAAGTGTAATCTCATCTTTTTATAATTTACCATAATAAAGGATAATATATTATTATATAGGATTTATATAGCGCTTACAGTTTACGCAGCGCTTTACAACTTTAGCCCCCGTTTACACTGTAGGTCGCCTGCCATACAGAAGCTATGGACCCGTTCTAATAGGAGCGACACAAATCGCTCCGACTTAGAAAAAGGGTCCGGAGCTTCTTTGGGGCGACCCGGAGCGACCTGCATAGACTTCAATGTTATGAAGTCCATGCCGGCCGCTCCGAGGTCGCGGTGCGAGCAGTGCGCCGCGACCTGTGTGGTCGTCTGGGGAAGTCGGATCGCCCCAGTGTGAACGGGGCCTGAGGGTAGACAGTACAAATACAATAAACTTTTATACAGTAGGAATCAGAGGGCCCTGCTCGTTAGAGCTTGCATTTTTGTGTAATAAAATTATGTTTTTGTATTTTTTTTTACTGAAATGTTGAGATTCATCAACTAATGTGCTAATATCTTGTCACATAAAAAATTGGAACTACTCTGCTTCATTCACTAGAGTGTCTGCTGTCACAAAAGGTATAAAAGTTAGAGGTTTTACCTAATCTTCAAGCCTAAAATGTTTTTTTAAACATGTGTGAAAAGAAACGCAAGAATCGGCTCCGGCAACTAATGGGTCGGATGGATAAAACAAGGGGAAGTGTGTATGCGTTCCAGAGATGTGCTAAATTTACAGTATATGTTTCTCTATTCTATTTTGCTTTGACATATGCTTTAACTGAAACAGTTGTATATTAAATAGCCTAGCTTAGTTTTTTTCTCAAAGCAGGGAATACTGCTCCCATTTTGTGGTATACAGATGGGAAATAAAATCTGTATAAGAAATACAATTATGAAAACATAGAAAAACAAGCGAGTAAAAATATCATGTTAATTACTTGCAGGTAAATATTACAATAATAATGCAACAAGTGTGATAACTGGGAAAAAAAAACCTCCCCTTTGCTTTTATATTAGTTTTATTTTGCATTTAAAAAAAAAATTCTTAGCTTTATAGGTTTAGAAATACATTTTGATATAAATATTTTTAGTATTGGTATAGTTTTTTTGTTTTGTTTTTTTTTTACATAGAAACACAGGGCATTCCTGTGCTTTGGTGTCTGCAATGCATTCTAGGCTGTCTAATAGGAAAGCCCAGCACTAGCTCTGACCTTGTTGACAGCTTCTGTATACTAAAGACCTATATAATACCCTCTCTACTTGAAGGGCAGGAGGGGAGCATTGTCCCTTCTCTGAGTCCTTCAGCTGTGTGTGTTTTCTGATGTTCAAGGTTGTATTCACAGGTCAGGTACAATTATCAACACCAAGATTGATCCTACAGTTGGAGATAATTTGTGAAGACACTTACAGAGATCCATCAAGGAGGTCTCAAAAGAACAAAAATAAGAAAACACTCACAGACTAGAATTCCTAAGTGGGCCAACATTCCAAACATTGCTGCATCCAATATAGACATTATAGACCAATATGCCACCAATAGGGGGATGTGTGTGGTTCACCAAGTGGTTTTTAGGAGGGGTCAAGAGGGAAAGGGGGTGGAGTGGTCCACCACATCAGAGTGGGGTGAGTGGGAGGTCGTGTTGTGGGGAGAATTGGGTGTGGGGGGGCCAGGAGGGGGAGAGGGGAGGTAGGCGGGGGGTCCCTTAGATGAGCGTATGAAGAAGGGTTTCCATCCCTGCCTACACCCCCTTGTATTAAAATTATAATTATCAAATGTCCAATAAATTATTTGTGATATTGGTAGCCCTTGTAGGTGTCTTTTTTCCTTTGGTGGTTTGTTTGCATATGTCTATTTTGTAACCACCTCCCCTTAACAGATAGAGTATGGGCACCGATTCACTACACTCCCAGGATTCCAGTTTGGTATTTTTTCAATGTATTCACAGCTCAGCCATAATCCAGTTATCCGAAAGCCCAGAGTACCAGACTCACATTAGTTTCCTGTCAATCAGAAAGGCTAAATATATTAAATATATAATAATATTTAAAAAGTTAAAAATAAATCAAAAATATTTATGAAAGTTATCTTTTTGAATCCTGAACATGATAAATTATTATAGAAAATATGCATAAAAGCACATTTTCTCTAAAGTGTAAGGGAGGGTTATAACCCGTCTGTTTTTTTTTTTTTTTTGTCCCATTGGGGAGATTTCTCTTCACTTCCTGTCCCATTCACAAAACAGGAAATGAGAAGAAATCCCTTCAAAGTGAAGAAATCCTGGTCTTTTATCAGGGTCCCCAGAACTAGTGTGCCCATTTTCTCTCTATTAGTGTTCTGATGTCAACCCAAAATTTGGGATTTTCTTTTACTTTAAGTTTTTATAATAACGGTAAACCTGACAAAAAGAGAGGGTGACTCTCCCTAACAGGGGGCATAGACAGCAGTAGAAACTTGCAGGTGTTCTAATTCCTCTCCACTCTATCCAAAACTAAAATAAAAAAAATGTTTTGCCTTTAGTTACACTTTAAGTCCCCACTCTATTCCGCCACCTCCATTGGAGCAACCCGACACCTTAAAAAAACTTTATACAACCTTTTTTCCAAGTGCCCTCGATCCAGTCCGATGACATTAAGGGTCCTCTTCATCTTCTTTCTCCAGCAGTGGTCAGATCCTATATGCTGCAGAGAGTGGCACCATGCAATGATGTAGCACTGCTTTCTGCAGTATTGACCTTTTAGCTCAGAGCAAGGGGGAAGAGCCTTGACACCCTTTGCTCACCCGAAGTGGGTTGAATCATGTTGGGTGTCTTTCAACCCAGAGGAGGAGCGGTGCTGCATCACTGGTTCTCTTGCAGGAAACAGTGCCAGGTATTGGGTGAATATAGCAGCTGGGGTCAGGTCAGGGGGTTCACTTGACTGGTTTCCACCAAAACTGTACTTGGGCTTTAATGGAATGGAATGGTTGCAATTCTTATAATGCCATCTAATTCAGGAGATGAAGTAATGGTCATTTTTCCAATGGGGACAAAGAAAAAAACCAAAACACATTTGTTTTTTAGTAGAGTGGGTAAGGTCTAGAGCTTTGAACAATGCTTGTATTTCTGTCTGTGCCTTCCTGTCTCGTTGATACCCTGGGAATGCCCATACCAGGATATCTTGCATGTTTAGCACTCACCCCATGCTGATTTGCCACAGGTTCCTTTCCCAGCTTAGTGCAGCAGCAGCAAGGCACACAACAGCAGTCACTCTTCTGCCTCAATGAACAGTCTACAGGTTGCCTTTTTTATATTTAATACTGAAGAAACTTTGAAAAGACATAGGGAGCTCTGAGATACTCCATTAGTACTGGACAGTAACGATAGGACACTCTTCACTGTGTTGCTACTCCTATTAGTCAGTTTAGTAATGACTCAGAAAATGGACAGCACTGATACACAAGATGCACACGCCAGGCAAGAACCGATACACAAGGGATAGTCACCAGGATCCTACACTTAGGTCTGTACTCACAATGTCCTTGGATATTTGGATGCTTCCTCCCCAATATCAGACAGACATCAGTGAAATCCCTTAAAAAGCTTCAGAGATTTTTAACAAACAGATCCCCCAGCTTAAGCATAACTGGGACATTGATAAACACATGTAGAACTTCACCTGGGCTGCCTGGAAGAGCAGTCATCCTTCAGGCTGAAACTTCTCCTCCTGGACAAGAACCGAACAGCTCCAGACCCCAGACTATTTATGCACTCTCCCAGCCACCTTCTGGGCACCCTCCTTTAGGGATTGGCTGAGGCTGCATAAATATTTAGGTTGCTGATTTGGCTTTTCAGCCTACCACATTCTAGAATCCTCCAGAAGGCAGGGGAAAACAATCAAACCTGCAACCAGTGGAGCCAAGAACAGCCTGAAGCAATCACAGGCTGCTCCACTGATTATAGATCGAAAAATAAATACATTTACCTAACCATGCTAGCAACCTATTTAGGAGGGTACTACATATGGGTAATATGGGGACAGGATGTCTCTACTAGAGTCACACAAACAATTTTAACTGAAATAGACACCCTCAAAAATCAAATTTTGGTCTGCTTAGTAGATTGTTTTAAAAAAGAGCTGGATGCATTCCTAAATGCACAAAATAGAACTGGATACTAACATTTTTTAGGTAATAACACCAGGGAATGTTGATCCAGAGAATTTCTGATTGCCTCCTGGGGGATCATGGGAACATTTATTTCCCCAAAAATTGGATCATGCTTCACTGGGCTTTTTTGCCTCCTTCTGGATCAACTATGGTTATTGGTTATAGAATTGGGCATATGGAGGTTTTCAGTTTGATCGTTTGTTTTGTTTTTGTTTGTTTTTTTTTCCTATTGGTTACCCTGACTATTTATGTAACTTTATAAAAAAAAAATATTGGTCTGAAAATAAGGAGAGAAAGTGAATGAGGACACAAGACAGCTCTTAAAGGAAAGTCTGAAGATCCTGTTACTTTGACTTTCCAGTACTGGGTCCAATTTAGCATTTTGTATCCGTTTACGTTACTTCTTGTCTGCGACGACGTACAAGCCATTAACATGATTTTCATTCTACTCTTTAACTCCGGGTCTGACGTGCACAGTGTACTCTCTGTGTGGGGTCGGCTGCCCTGGTATGTGTATTTTCATTGGGCTCTTGGAAGTTGTGTTGAATATATTGTTTGGTGTCTCTGAGTGTTTCATGATTGCTGGCTGCAGAAAACGTTCCACTTTGGCAGCTTAGCAACTCCCGAGGAAGGGGAAAAAAAAGAGCAAGTTCCAAACTTTTAAGAGGACTTTGCAAATCCCAAACAAGGAAGCATTATTTCAATTTACAATCGATGCAAACAAAAAAAAGTAGAAGACCTTGCAAAAATGGCTCCGTGTGAGATCTGCCGCATCTGCCGGTTGGTGACTGCAAATAAAATAATTCTCTTTGCTCTAACAATGTCTTTTATTGCCGAAAGGAAGTCCAAAGGAGATAATTTGTGTCAGGATGCAGAAGAAGAGTCTCTAAAAATGTTTAATAAATTGACTTCTCGTATCTTATTACCGTTAATATATCTGCGAGGACAAAGCGGTACATGATCTAGCACTACCTGTGGCGTATATTGTTTATAGAATAGTAAATACTGATGACAATTTGTTTAACTTATCCTAATATACTCATGTGAGAGCGAGTCTGAGAAGCTTTGACCTGACTGAATGAAAAATGTTGGTCTAGGGATGCTGTCAAGAAGAAGAGGGGTTAGGAATTAAAACAAAACAAGGTTACAATTTTCTGGTTGTGAGGGAGTGCGCAGGGAGTCTAGTACTGTGACTCATACCGTATTTTATTTATGTTTTTATTAAATATTGAGGTGTCCTGCAAGAATTTACCGTAAAAGAACTTGTAATAAACTTCCACGCAAAAAAATAAAACTGCAGGAGAAGAGGATTCTAGGGAACTGCTCTTACATGAATCCTCGCGCTTTGAGCTAAAACAAAAAAGCTGTTTTGACCTAAACTGGTCTCATCAGTGCAAGATGAGCTCATCGGACCCTAAAAGGGTCAGTCAATTATAACTTCTTTGACCCATCCCTAAGTAAGGTAACAATTTTCTTAACCACTTAAGCCCCGGAAGATTTTACCCCCTTCCTGACCAGGGGTTTTTTTGCGATTTTTTACTGCGTGACTTTAACGGACAATTGCACGGTCGTGCGACACTGTACCTAAACGAATTTCACGTCCTTTTTTCCCACAAACAGAGCTTTCTTTTGGTGGTATTTGATCACCTGTGCGATTTTTTGATCATGCGCTATAAACAAAAAAAGAGCGTAAATTTTGCAAAAATAACAATATTTTTCACTTTTTTTATATGAAATTCCCCCCCCCCAAAAAAAATGTAAAAATCAAAATTTTTTAACATTTTCGGCCAATTTGTTTTATGCTACATATGTTTGATAAAAAAAAATCGCAAAAAGCGTATTTTGATTGGTTTGCGCAAAAGTTATCGCGTTTACTAACAAAGGGAAAGATTTTTGTTATTTTTGGTGTTTTTTTTTTTTAACGAGTAATGGCGGCGATCTACGATTTTTTTTGCGGTACTGCGACATTGCAGTGGACAGATCGGACCCTTGACTGACATTTTTGACACTTTTGGGGGTACCAGTGACATTACTGCAGTAATCAGTGCTATAAATATGCACTGTTACTGTAAAAATGACACTGGCAGGGAAGGGGTTAACTGTATTGGAGAGGGAGGGGTTAAGTGTGTCCTAGGGGCGTGATTCTAACTGTGAAGGGACATGTCTCCTATTGTAAAAACAGAGATCAATGGTTCTACATAGTAGAAACCTCTGATCTCCATTTTTACACAGGGGAGATTGACAGGCGGCTTGTTTACATAAGCCGTCCGCCTTTCTCCCGCTCTACCGCCGATCGTAGTATGACCGGCGGACATCGGGTCCGCCGGTCACATGCCCGGAACGCTGTGAACGAGCCTCAGCGGGCGCCCAACTCAGCGGGCGCGCGCTCGCCCGCTATTGGCTCAAAACCCGGTGACAGGCTAGCGACGTAGATCTACGTCACTCTGCCTGGCCGGGGCTGACTGCCGCAGTAAATATACTGTGCTCAGTCGGCAACCGGTTAAGGAAGTTTGATGGGTGTCTACCGTGACTTCAACATGCAAGAAAATGCAACCGTGGAATTTTTATTATTATATATATTGTTTTCTCAGGTTTCCTCCCACACTCCAAAGACATTCTGGTAGGTTATTTGGCTCCTGTCTAAATTGGCTCCAGTATTTGTACGTATGGAAACAAGTTAGGGACCTTAGATTGTAAGCTTCTTGAGGGCAGTGACTGATGTGAATGTGCTATATAAATGAAGTGCACTGCGTAAATTGTCAGTTCTTTAATACTGCAGTGCTTTGCTCTTCCTTCTCACAGTAAAATATTTTATTTATTTATTACAGACTTCTTATATTAGGATCAATGGGGCAGCACTGTAAACCATACGCCAAGCGCAAAAATTGCCGTTTGGCATGTAAGCAAGTTGAAATTATGCTAGGTGCTGGATGGGAGGGTAAGGTTTAATGCCTTTCCCGGTTCTTTGGTTTTGGCGGGTTATCTTTGGGTCCAACCCACTGGTCCTGGGATATAAAAGACGGAAAGTGGTCTGGGACAAAGGCCCTGAGCCCATAAGACTGCCCAGAGCATAGAGGCTCAAAGCCAGTTAAGAAAGCCCTGAGCCCGTAGGAGAGGCCCTAGCACAGAGGCCCCAAGCCTGTAAGAGTGCCCTGAGCACGGAGGCCCCAAGCCCGTAAGAGAACCCTGAGCACAGAGGCCCAGCGCCTGTAAGAATGTCCTGAACACAGAGGCCCCAAGCAAAGAGGCCCGGAGCCTGTAAGACTGCCCCAAGCACAGAGGCCCAGAGCCAGTTAAGAAAGCCGTGAGTCCATAAGAGGGCCCCTAGCACAAAGGCCCTGAGCCTGTAAGAGTGCCCCGAGCACAGAGGCCCCTGAGCCCATAAGAGAGCCCTGAGCATAGAGGCCCAGAGCCTGTAAGAATGTCCCGAACACAGAGGCCCCAAGCAAAGAGGCCCAGAGCCTGTAAGAGAGCCCTGATCACAGAGGCCCTGGGCCTGTAAGAGTGCCCCAAGCACACAGGTCCAGAGCCCATAAGAGACCCCCGAGCACAGAGGCCCTGAGCCCGTAAGAGTGCCCCAAGCACACAGGCCCAGAGCCCATAAGAGAGCCCCGAGCACAGAGGACCAGAGTCCATAAAGAGAGCCCCGAGTACAGAGGCCCCGAGCCCTTACAAGGGCCCTAAGCACAGAGGCCTGGAGCCTGTAAGAGAGCCCCCGTGAGTGGAAAGATCCGAAAACCGTATCCGGGAGTGGAAGAATGTCACTTGCTATTGCTGTGACACAAAAGGTCAAGAGAACCCGGGGGTTCCTCACCGAAGAAACCAACACTGGAAAATGGTGGCGCTGCCTATATAATTTAGATATAATAGAAATGTAATAAACTGTGATTCAAAGTGCCTTAAGCTAATAACAATAATGTGTATATTCAAACAGTAATATATTCCGTAAAAACCTCAATTAAGTGCAAGTGCAAGGTATAAAAGTGCCTGCAAAAAGATTGGAAAGTGACTGGTGCAATAATTATATGAGCAATAAATAATATTGATGATATTTAACATGCAATATTAATGTGCTGAAAAATATGGTGCTATATAAAGTGAACTGTTCCACTCATACCACGTGTTGATATGGGGAATAAAAAAAGTGCCAACAGAGCCAAATAGAAAAAAGTTTTTTTAAAATACAGCTTGCAATGTCCAATAAGGAAAGATCCAGTAGAAAAGTCTATATCATGTGCGGTGACTTCAAAAGCAATAAAGGTGACAGCACTCGGAACAAACCGACACTCAGGTGAAAAGGTGACCCCCGTGGTGGGTGGTAAGGTGCTGGGATTCCTTTGGTAAAATTGCACACTTACCAGAGACACCCACCCCACACAGGGGTATAGAGCGGGTTTTTTTTATGGGTCTGGCAACCTAGCGGTATCCTCCTATCCCTGGATGGAGGGCGTGTGCCGAGGATCAGGCTGGTCCTGGTGTGGATGTACCCTAGGATGGTCCCCTGTGTGCCTTCCTGCCTAGGTGTGTTCCGAGGGATCCACTCAGCTCCACTCCCGATATTTAAACCAGAAAATAAATAGTGGACATAGCGTAATTCCGCAATATGCTTTATTGAGCAAAAAAATGAAAAGGTACTCACATTGGACAGGAAAAAAACGAGCGTAACTGTATTATCCGAGCGCTTGCGATCCAAGCCTCGTTCCCATGTAGGTTTACCGGAAATGACTTGACACGCTGTACGCGTTTCGTAGCTTGTACGTCATCAGCAGCGTCGACATTTATGATATAGACTTTTCTACTGGATCTTTCCTTATTGGACATTGCAAGCTGTATTTTAAAAAAACTTTTTTCTATTTGGCTCTGTTGGCACTTTTTTTATTCCCCATATCAACACGTGGTATGAGTGGAACAGTTCACTTTATATAGCACCATATTTTTCAGCACATTAATATTGCATGTTAAATATCATCAATATTATTTATTGCTCATATAATTATTGCACCAGTCACTTTCCAATCTTTTTGCAGGCACTTTTATACCTTGCACTTGCACTTAATTGAGGTTTTTACGGAATATATTACTGTTTGAATATACACATTATTGTTTTTAGCTTAAGGCACTTTGAATCACAGTTTATTACATTTCTATTATATCTAAATTATATAGGCAGCGCCATCACCCCTATTCCTTTTTATCCAGTGCATAGTCTCCGGACTATCATCCAGGGAGGCTGCAGCCTATTTTAGATATATCTACATATATATTTTATATATTTACTACATATATTTTTTATCTATTTATTTATACACATTTTTTTCACTCATTTATTCACTTATCTATCCATTTAGTCCATAGCGCGGAAGTTTTTATTTTTCTTTTCCAACACTGGAAAATGCCATTTTTGGATCCCTTTATCGTACATGGACTCTACCCTTTGTGGGTATGCCAGGGCAGCACATTGAGTTAGGATTAGGGATGTAGGAGAAATATTGTTTTTACATGTTGGACTCTGAAATGTCTTTGTACTTTTCAAAGTAAAGCTTTGAAACCTTGTTCCCGCCTTTTTTGAAGTTATTCAATGTATGTAATGCAAGTAACCGACCCTTTTTTTACAGTTTGGGTCACTGAGGTACTTAGGGTTATGAAAAAGTCAGTACTAAAGATGATGTAGTGTGCAGATAAGAGGTAACCTACTGGAGATTTAGAAAGCAGCCTTTTGTGAAGCAAGTGCCTGGGGCAGGTAGAATAGCCTTGTGAATGAGAGAGCTGTTGTTGGCATTCTTTCCGTAAGCAGTCTGTCTCCTATAGCAACAGGAGCGGACTTGCATTGAAGAGGCCCCCAGACTGTAAACAGGTATGGAAGAGTTAAAGTAAGTCAAGTGCATGCATGGAATCCACACTAGGTGCACAGCAGAACCCCATACCAATACTGGAAGTGAGGTAGCGGTGATATGCATGGGTGGATGTGGACAAGACCCATCGTGTCCTTCCTAAATGCAAGTTACAGAGAAGGTGTACATTGTCATGGGAACCCAAGAGTTAACGGGAGAGCAGGTACAGTTCAACTATACGTGGTGTATGTTTATCTCTAAAAGTCCTGCCTCAGGGTCGAGTATTCCCTGCAGCGGTCTCAGACTTGTCAAAGGGCATTGATTGAAATGGCATAGAGCAAAGGTAACGCATGTGTAATGCAGTGACCCTATCTCAAGTGCCTAGCGTCGCCCAGAAGAACCCACCCCAGGAGTAGTCCTCCCATGTGACCCAAACTTGGCACCCAAGGAGTTAAAGGGAAAATATGGAGGAAAGGTCCATTTTCAACCCTACCTATAAGCATTTTTTAAAAAAAGGGAAAACATACTCTTCGCGGTGGGATTGCTTTTCAGAGGGCAATAAGCATTTTATCCCCAGTGTGAAAGAGCCCTTCTATTCCTAAACCAAAAATTATACAGAAAGATGATACTTTGTATAGCACATCACACATAGGAGCTGCTAGTGAAAAGGGATGCCCCACCCTGCACAGCCATGTACACTGAATTTCCACTGGCACACTTGAGAAAGGAAACAGTCAAACAACTTTGTTTTTTATGTTTTATTCAGGGGTTAATGAACTTGGATGAGGATGGGATGATTATGGGATGCCCACTTTACTGGAACAAACTTCTTCAGGGACGATTCAACTATATACACTGTCCATATAAACTCATTTCCTTCCTCCTGCACAATCTTGCCTTCTGATCCTCAGTGGTGTCACCCTAAGGAAAATGTACTAGCAAAGGCCCTTTACATACTGAATGTGTTACTGCAATGAGTTGAAGTGTTTGTTACCCTAAACAAAATAGAGATCCTGCTTCCTTGTAGCAGGTTAAGCAACACAGTGCTTGTGCTGTCTAACCTGCCCCTCTGTAAAAAACCTGGCTGATCCTGGCTGGGTCTTCCCTCTCCCTTGTAAACTGACCACAATAATTATGGCTAATGAGCCCTGACCACCTTGGTCAGCCTGTGTGCTTCCGTCATCTGTAGCTCTCCTCCCTACCCATCCATGCCTGTGAGCTTTATGTGTTTCTGTCTTCGAGTGGTCACGTGACTCCCGGCTGACATCAGAGAGAGAGCTCGGCTCCTCCTGCTGTAGCCGGGAGTCACGTGACAGACCTAAAGACACCTCTCAAAAAGGTATTTAGAGGCATTGTTTCATACAAACAGTTATATAATGCAGGATAGGAAATGAAAAGAGAGGGTCTGGCAGCAAGGCAGATGATTTAGGGTTACAAACCCTTTAAGTACTTTTTTTTTTTTTTAATGGGCATATTTAAACTGGATATGTTACTACCTTTCATTATTTAATAAAAGAAATGTCCTCGACCACAAAATAATATGCATAAACTTTTCTTTGGTTTTAATAATCCGGCATTCCTGGGCAGTAATTGCTTTGGATGAAACGAAAGAGAAGAAATTAAACATTCATAAATCAGAAGAAGTTTTGTAAACTCCGGCTGCAATCCAGAACCTATTTATTCTGCAACTAAATAATGTATTTGTAAAAGTAATGAGAACATGAATTTACTGGCTGTTCTCTGTGAGATTCATTCCTGGGGGTTTAGATGTGTGGATGGGGGGGATAAATATCAAATAAGCTATTCAACTTTTAAGGACAGTTATAAGGACTTTCTGCTATTAAAATAAAACTACAAACAAAACAATTTTTTCCATTTTACATAGCGTAAGGGTGGGTTATAACCTATGTTATCCCTGTCAACTCCATAAAAAAAAAGTTTAGTTATTCTTTAAAGTAAACCGCCAGCAATGATCATTGTATTCTTATGGCTGGAAAACCTCCCGCTGTCATAATACAAAAGCTCAGTGGGAGGGATTTCCCCATTAACACTGAATGTTTTGATGGAGGAATCAAACAATTTTCAACCTCTGGTTGAAAGAAAAGAAAATTGGTTAATGTATGGCCTGCCTTAATGAGTGTAAAGATTAGTGTGTTCCATGACAGACAGGAATGCGTTTAGGGATGTATGCATCCCCTGAATACGTATGGTCCTAAATGCAAGTACCACTTGGTACAGCGCCCAGCCGCATATAGTCACTGCATATTTTAAAAAATCAAGGTCCATTAAGACATGGATGAGTGAGTTTGGGGTAGAGGAACTTGACTGGTCTGCACAGAGTCCTGAGCTCAACCTGATGGAACACCTTTGGGATGAATTAGAGTGCAGACTGTGAGCCAGACCTTCACAACCAACATCATTGCCTGACCTCACAAATGTGCTTCTGGAAGAATGGTGAAACATTCCCATAGACACACTCCTAAACCTTGTGGGCAGCCTGCCCTGAAGAGTTGAAGCTGTTATAGCTGCAAAGGGTGGGCCAACTCAACATTGAACCCTACAAACTAAGACTGGGATGCCATTAACCTTCCTAGCGGTATTCCCGAGTGTGACTCGGGGTTAGATTTTAGTGCCAAAAGCGGTAACCCCGAGTCACACTCGGGGTAGCGCTAAGAAGATCGCTGGATGCTGGAAGAGGTTTTACTTACCTTTTCTCCGGGATCCAGCGAAGACTGCGAGCGGTATGCGGCGGCGGAGCTTCCTCCCGATCGTCTGCGAGCCCCGGCTTCCGTCTCCGGCGACGTGACATCCGCCGGGGGGTGGCACCGGCGGCAAATTCAAATGTAAAATGCACCAAACACACTGATACCATTCAAAATAAAATAAAATCACATTACATTGCCCCCCAGTGCCCTTTCCTGCAGTTTTACTGTACTTTTTATGTACATATATGTATATATATATATATATATATATATATATATATATATATATATATATATATACATATATATATATATATACACAGTATATATATATATATATATATACACATATACATATATATATATATATATATATATATATATATATATACGTATATATATATATATATATATATATATATATATATATATATATATATATATATATATATATATATATATAATATATATATAATATATGTATACATACATATATGTATACATACATATATATATATATATATAATATATATAATAAATGTATACAGTTGGTTTGGACTGCTCATTCACAAGAATTACATGCAAAATAATGGTACCGCTTTCAGCACCTAAAATCCAAAAGAATCATACCGCCAGGGAGATTAAATATCATGTGTGTATAAAGGCAGGCGTCCCAATACTTTTGGTAATATAGGGTATTTTGACTCTACCAGTATTGCCAACATCCTGCAGCATTTTTTACTGACAAAACATAGAAAGTTTACAGAGGGAGCACATTTTTTACTGACAACCTGAAAAATGACAGAACTATCAAAACCTAAGATATCTAAATAGTATAAACACAATATGGAAACACTGATAATACCTATCCCAAATAATTTGCCTGGTTTACACTTAAAAAGTCAACACAGCATGACAAATTATCAGTCCCTGATATTTACAGACAGTTGTAAGAATAACTGACTTTTACAAACTGTCCATAAATTTACTGATGGTTGGCAACCCTGGCAACTACAGGTTGCAGGAAAGAAAATCACTCGATTCTCCTATCAACATGGTCATTATTGATAGGGGAATGGCTCCTGCGGAGCTATTGTGTTCTTCTGTGTTGGGGGGGAGAGGGGGGCATGGTGAGCCGTCCCCCTGCCAGGAGAACACAGTGATTATTGCTAACAGCTATGCCCCATGCTGTTTGTACCCAAGCCAGTCGATGGATCGACTTGGATACAATCAGCCTGCCCATACATGGATCTTATCTCCACCAATCCCTGCATTTGAGGCAAGGTCTACTTTAATAAAATGCTTACATGCAATAAAATAGATAGATAGATAGATAGATAGATAGATAGATAGATAGATAGATAGATAGATAGATAGATAGATAGATAGATAGATAGATAGATAGATAGATAGATAGATAGATAGATAGATAAATAGATGGATTTATAGATAAATGGATGGATGTCACCCATCAATGACGATCCATGACAAAACGCGTAAGTTTGGAACACACGTGGTGACGTCACTAGACATAGTTGGAACGCATGCTGGAACTCACTGTGTTTCACCCCCAGTTTCTGGTTTCTGTAGCACCAGTGGGGAACCATACGGGATAACGGTGTTTATATACACATATCTGTACTTGTAACCAAGTGATTTTACAGATTGGGCAATAAAATTAACGGAATTCACTATGAGGAGTCCGATCTCCTTTCTTTTTGTTACATGGTAAACCACACCATTAGGATCCATCGTACAAGGAAGTAGCAGGATCCTTTTTTCTTGGGGAATATGTCTCCCTGGTCATGGTGACCACATAAGCCGACTTTGATCTTATTGCTATACAGCAACTAAGATCAACTACATCTGGTGAGTTGGAAATCTACCTACCTTATTGACACCCTGGGGTGTTTCTTCCATTTACTCACTCTTCACCCACTGAGAAGCAATCAGGCAGACAGCTTTTTGTTTCTTATCTTCTGAACTTCACAGAGCACTTTATATGTTTATGCATTTTATTAATATCTAATACGGACTTCACAGAGCATCTTATTATATGTTTATGCACTTTCTATACATGCGTTTAATTACTTTTTTTCTGGACTATCTTCTTTTGCGCTAGCACCTTTATGTAGTCTTTTATTAATTGATATTGATCAATATTTATATAGTGTTGCAAGCGCTGTGGGTAGTGTGCACTAGGCATGCTAATTTTATCTCGGATGGATAGATAGATAGATAGATAGATAGATAGATAGATAGATAGATAGATAGATAGATAGATAGATAGATAGATAGATAGATAGATAGATAGATAGATAGATAGATAGATAGATAGATAGATAGATAGTTCTGCAGCTGGTAAAAGCATGTTTTGTTATTTTGAAATTCCAACACTCCTGGTACAGAGATTAGGGATGATCAAACTTTTGAAAAGTTTGGTTCAACCAGAACACCCGAACTTCCCGAAAGTTCGGTTCGGATTACAGAACCCCATTGAAATCATTGGGACCCGACATGGAAGAGTTCGGTCATCCTGGCATAGCAGAGTCAGTTCACCCTAAACTATGGTCACCCTGACAACACTTTCCCTACAGAAACTAGATTATTGAATCTAACTATAGTGGTATATAGTACCCTAACTACACTGCATATCCCTTTCCTCACACTAATAATTGCAAAATGACACTGGAGCAGCAGGAGTAACAGAAATGCTTCCACTCTATTGCACAGCCTCTCTATTACAGTGCTAGAGATTTGGCGGGGCTATGTTATATACTGGGGGGCGTATGGGGGGCGTATTCACTCCTGATTGGCCTCTGGACCCCCTAGTCACTCCAATCTGCTTTTACTGATGTTTCTGGGCCAATCACGGGCTTTTAAAGCCCAGTTCCTGTCCCATTGCATCTTGGGCGGTTCTGGTGGCTGAATTCCGAACTTTTACCGCAAAAGTTCGGAATTTGGCCGAATTTTGAACAGCCAATGTTCGGGTCGAACTGATGGTCAACCCGAACCGTTCGATCATCCCTAACAGAGATTACTCACATTTGTACATTGCGTTTATATGCGATTACTTGCGTTTACATGCGGCTGTGCTTAGCTGCAGTAGTGAATTCTTGCCTTTTGTATAGCAACTGTTTACTTGTTTTTTCTTTGTACTGCGATTACCTGTGTTTATATACAGATAGCTGCGGAACATCATTCCTGGCCGCTGTCAACTTTATTTTTCCCAAATGCACAAAACCTTATGTTCTGAAAACGTTGATAAACACAGTGTGTGAATGGGGCCATAGGGATGCATTGACTGCATTTACTTGCGGTAATTAAGTTCCTCTATCCGCAGCTAAAAGATTAAATATATCCGTTCGTCTGAAAGGGGCCTTACAGTATATAAAAAGCCGTCAGAGTCTGGGACACTATACGTGTATTTCAGCTTAGTCTGCAAATTGTTTTCTGTTCTAGTTTGTACAGTAATCTGAGTAAACCCCAATTTGTCCATTCTGACTTGTTCTTGATAAATTTGCATCTCCAATTCTTCTTTTTTTAAAGTTGATAAATGCCAGCAAATGTATCCTTTGAAGTAAGTATTTGGATTGCTGATGATTATTGACAAGTTTGTTTGAAGAGTCACAGAAGGTCTTGTGTTTCTATTTTGGCCTGCGGTGCTGAGGTAGTCATAATGCCCCCGGCCGCTTATGGGGTCAGCTGGGCTAAAAAGCTGCAATAGGGAGAGAAGTGATCCGCGCATTGCCTAAATATTTCAGAAGGAAATTGACCAGAGATGTTATCAGGAAGAGATCAGCTGTCTATCTGTGACATCCGCAGTCTCGGCTTACAAGTCGCTCTTTAGCTGGAAATAATTTAATGTGATGAGCTCTCCCTGCACTGGAGAAAATGATCATAAATAGAAGATTAACAGCTTGCTCCTCTAATAACATTCACCTTTCCCCCTTTTTACCTGCCCTGAGCCGTTTCAAGGGGTCTTCAGATGGTCCTGACAGGGTCAACTTTCAATCTACGCCCGCGTTAATCTTTCAACGTGCACTCACTCTCACAGGTCACCTGCTTGGTGGACTAATTGGTTTTCCACCTTTTTATGATCCTCTTCATTATGTCATGTAAAATACGACTGAGGAGCTGGAAAGCCCTAAACCGTAAAAGTCAAATTCCAAACCAAAGGCCTTGTAAATAATGTTCATAGATCTAATTGCAGATGTCTGCAAGAGTTTCTTTGGCTGGAAACATAAAGATTACCAATTCTTCAACTGGTAACAGACAGGGGATGTTTGTCATTAGGAATGAGGGAATTTGAGTTTTTATTTTCCCCAAAATAAAAAAATATGGAGATTTCAGAAAAATGTTGCTGTTTAAAGCGTTCCGGCCTCAAATACCTTTTTTAACTATAAATACCCCTATAATACTAATCCATCGCCCTTTACAGAACCACTATTCTCATACTTATAAGGTGTATAGTATTGGATTTTAGTCAAAATCGTACTTTTAACCACTTAAGCCCCGGAAGATTTTACCCCCCTTCCTGACCAGGGCCTATTTTGCGATTCGGCACTGCGTGATTTTAACAGACAATTGCGCGGTCGTGCGATGCTGTACCTGAACGAATTTGACGTCCTTTTTTTCCCACAAACAGAGCTTTCTTTTGGTGGTATTTGATCACCTGTGCGATTTTTTGATTATGCGCTATAAACAAAAAAAGAGTGACAATTTTGCAAAAATAACAATATTTTTCACATTTTTTTATATGAAATTCCCCAAAAAAAATGTAAAAATCAAAATGTTTTAACATTTTAGGCCAATTTGTTTTATGCTACATATTTTTGGTAAAAAAAATAAGCGTATTTTGATTGGTTTGATTGGCGCAAAAGTTATTGCGTTTACTAACTAAGGGAAAGATTTTTCTCATATTTATTGTTTTTTTTTTAACGAGTAATGGCGGCGATCTGCGATTTGTTTTGCAGGACTGCGACATTGCGGCGGACAGATCAGACCCTTGACTGACATTTTTGACACTTTTGGGGGTACCAGTGACATTACTACAGTAATCAGTGCTATACATATGCACTGTTACTGTAAAAATTACACTGGCAGGGAAGGGGTTAACTTTATTTGAGAAGGAGGGGTTAAGTGTGTCCCTAGGGGCGTGCTTCTAACTGTGATTGGATGTGGCTTTTCATGTAACAGCAGAAGAGATCAACGGTCCTACATAGCAGGACCAAATGATCTCTGCTGTTACACAGGGGAGAATGACAGGCGGCTTTGTTTACATTAGCCGCCTGCCTTTCTCCCGGTGTAACAGACGATCGCGAGTGACCGGCGGACATCGGGTCCGCCGGTCACTCGCGCGGGGGGGTCCGTGAGCGAGCGGGAGCGCGCATTCTGCGGCGCTCGCTCCATAGAGCCTCACAGGCTAGCAACGTAGACCTACGTCACTTTGCCTGTGAGGGGCTGACTGCCGACGTAAATCGTCGTTAGGCAGTCGGCAAGTGGTTAAAGCAGAGTTCTGGCCTCAAATACCCTTTTTAACTAAAAATACCCCTATAATACTAATCCATCGCCCTTTACAGAATTTATTACAGCCCTTTATTCTAATACTTACAAGGTGTACAGTATTGGATTTTAGTCAAAATCTTACTTTTAAAAATGCTGTGTGGGCACGGCCATCTTAAACGTGGGCATCTGAAGCCGCAGTGTAATCTGCTGTGTCCTTCTTCCTGATTCCAGGGAGGGTTCTGGGAGTTCTTCCTGATTCCAGCCTCCTGGGAGTGATGACAAACAGCTCCCAGGATGCAATGCAAAGGTGGAAGTGATGTCGGTGGCCGTGGCCACAGAGGGGGGAGAAGGAGGAAGTACATAGCGAGTTCTCCAGGAATCACTAAAGTTGCAAAACAGGCCAGAACTCCGCTTTAACCTCTTCTGGACCGGAAGGATTTGCCCCCTTCCTGACTAGGCCCTATTTTGCAATTCGGTACTGCATTACTTTAATGGACAATTGCGCGGTCGTGCGATGCTGTACCCAAATAAAATGAATGTCCTTTTTTCCCACAAATAGAGCTTTTTTTGGTGGTATTTGATCACCTGTGCGATTTTTATTTATTGTGCTATAAACAAAAAAAGAGCGACAATTTTGGAAAAAAAAAAAAAAACAATATTTTTTACATTCTGCTATATGACATTCTCAAAAAAAAAAAACTTAAAAATCAAAATGTTTCATCATTTTAGGCCAATTTGTTTTCTGCTACATATTTTTGGTAAACAAAAAATCCCAATAAGCGTATTTTGATTGGTTTGCGCAAAAATTATTGCGTCTACAAACTAGCCAAAAGATTTATGTAATTTTTATTTATTTATTTATTTTTTTACTGGTAATGGCGGCGATCAGCGATTTTTAGCGTGATTGCGACATTGCGGACAGATCGGACCCCTTACATTTTTTACACTTTAGAATGGAACCAGTGACATTACTATGGTAATCAGTGCCAAAAAATATACACTGTTACTGTAATAATGACACTGGCAGGGAAGGGGTTAACCCATGGGCAATCAAAGGGTTAAGTGTGAGCCTAGGGGGGTGTTTTCTAACTGTATGGGGGAGGGACTACTGGAATCAACACAGAGACCTGTGATCCTATATAGGAGGATCACAGGCTCTCTGTGTTCATTCCAGAGAGAACAACGGTCTGCTGTGTTTACAACAGCAGAATGTTGTTCTCTCTCAGCGGTGAGCAATCACGGGTGCCCGGTGGCAATTGCTGCCACCGGTCCCATGGATCAGCTTCCCTGCTTCCTAATGGGGGCGGGCGCCCCCGCGGACTGCCGTACAGGTACAGCGGTTTGCGCAGCCGATCCAGCCTGCCACAGTATATCTGCTGTGGGTGGTTGGCAGGCGGTTAATGAAATACAACAGAGTCAATAGGAAAGGCAAAATTAAGATGTTTTTTTTTTTTTTTTTTTTTTTAAGAAAATTTTTATTAGTATTTCAAAGGTTAACAATTTGCACAAAGCATCATGCATTTACAGAAACTCAAAGATTCAAACAAATTGTAACAAGCCATCAGGTATCCCTGATGTACCGTAAAGCATTGTGTAATAGGCCTATAATAACAAAGAAGAAAGGGGTAATGAGGGTCGGGGGGGGGGAGAATATTCCTAGGGATACCCAGGGGTATCTCCTTCTGGTATTAGTTTGTCGATATTGTTGTTGTGCCCCCCACAGAGTGGAAAGTAGGGTAAGATGGTTTTTTAATTGTTTTCATTGATACAGTGGGCTTCAAATGGATCCTGAGGGATAATAACTATCCTGGGCCTGCTCCTTTCCCAAAAAATGCCCATGAATTTCCAGTCACTCAGAGACAAGAAGCAGTCCTTGCAGCTTTGTTTATTCTTTTTATTTTTTTATTTAGGGGAATGGAACTTGGACGAGAAAGGGTGAATATGCAATTCCCGTTTGGTTGAAAGAAATTAGTAGGGACTTAACTATATACACTCCAGTATGTACAATCTCTTCTCCTCAACCTCCAGCACATACACTTGCTTGCAGACTATCACTCCCAGGATCAGCTAGCACTGGTATGAAGATCTGACATTGGCTCTGTCAGGCCCAAAGCAAATGCCCTTTGCAGGCAGGGACTGCGGGCCCCTACGGAGTAGCAAAAATTGGTAGTCCTTAGTGCTAGCTGTTTTACATGTGGCTACTGCTCCCAGTACATCCCCTTCAGGCACTGCCAGCTGTCCAGACTGCAGCTGCCCCTTTCTCCTGCCTGTGCCACCACAGTCCTCCTGACTGGCTCTTCACCCAACCTAGACTGCTCCACCCCAGTCCTTTCAGGCGTGCCTCCCAGTCCTCATGACTGTGTGTCACTCACCAGCCCTCTTGGCTGTTCCTTGTTCCTCCCTGAGACGTGCCTCGCAGTGTTCTCCCGCTGTCCTTTCTGTGTTTTGAGAGGGTCATGTCTGCATTTTTGCATTTGTGCCACTTTATTGTGGCACAACAGTAAATATAATTCCACTGAAAATGTGACGTAGCTAACTGTGATATAAATGCGTAATGAAAGAAAAGAAAAAAAAAAAGGTATTAGTTAACGAGACTATTTAATTGTAGGTAGCCTTGAACACTAATGATAATTTATTAAAAAAAAAACACAGTATCACACGACACAGGACTACACAGATACAAGGAATATAAGAGAACACAATAGGGAACACCAAGGGAAGGGGAAGACACTTAGAAATAAGATTTGGGGGAGGCTGTTTTGAGCGAAGGGACTACTAAACCTAGGAGAAACTTCCGTGGATCGAGGAACCCCCCTTACATTACCCCCAAGAACATCTCCTTCCTTCAAGGGAGCAGTTCATCCCCTCCTAATCTAGACATGGTGAGTTTGGGTACTATATAGAGGAGGAGATACATCGGACCCCCCAATGTGCACCCCACCCACTAGATATAGTGGGTAGGGAAAGAGGGAGGGGAGGGTGAACACTTATATCGGTATGGATGATCAGAATCCCTTTGAAGGAAATATAAAAGGGAAAGTGAATAGATGAGAAGGAAAAGAGGAAGCTTATAAACAGAGACCTTTGGGAATATAAGATGAGAGGAGGACATATATGTATAACCCCATTTAGGGATTCAGACTTGAATTTAGGGGAGTACTACGTAGAGACAGGAATTGATGACATAAATGATAAAGAGCTAAAGTGTTAATGTGATAACAGTTGAGGGGGGAGGGGAGAGGGAGAGACTTTTAATTTACATTTTTTTTTTTTTTTTTTCTTTCCTACTTTCTTTCCTTTTTTTTTTTTTTTTTCTCTCTTTCCTTCTTGTTTTATTAAATAACGTTAGAAAATATTAGGGACAATGGAGAGTACCGATGACTTTAGTTAATTGTATCAGTTAAGTCCTATAATTTCGATTGAATTTGATTTAAAAGATGATGTTGGAAATAATCTTGTGTTAAATGCTTTACAATGTAGATTGGACTTGAAATGATGTACTGGAATACTTTCATTGTCTCTTTTGAATAAATAAATAAAATTAAAAAAAAAAATCTAAGGTCTTATTTAAGACCAAAGTACAGCACTTGCTTATAACTATGAATACCTGTATAGGTTTGCCCGATTTTTAATATTGGGTATGATACCAGCACATAAATTCTAAAATTGCTAAGAGCAAATATAAAAAAAAATATAAGTGCAAGTATAGAGTGATATAAAAATCAATAGTGTAAAATTAGTAGATATTATTTTGCTAATTATATTGCTACAATAAATAGTTCCATAGAGTGTATCTGCATATAAAAATATCAACAAAAATATATAATATAAGTGACTTTGTGCTCAAAAACATATAATGTAAATAGTTGAGAGAATAACGTCTCCTTAATAAATATATAATTCAAAAATTGTGAACATTTAAAAATTATATTATTTCTGTGTTTCAAAGTTAATAAATAGTCCTTGATAATAAGAATGGTGAATTTTCAATTCAAAGGTGCACGTGCTTGATCAGAAAAAACTGTGACATCAAATTCTTGCTGAATGAAAGGGCTGGATCACTTACCAGACGTAGTGGGTTCTATATACCGTGCGGTATTAGAACCTATCAGGATTGAAAAGCCCCCTGGGCTCAATGGGTAACCTCTTTAGGATGGTCTCCAATAGCAGGTGATTCCGTCCAAGGTATTTGAAATGAGAAGAAAGTAGGCTCCAAATAGCGCAATTCAATAGGATAAATCTTTATTTCCCATAATGTGGGTAAAGTAGTTTAAAAAGGATCGTATCACATCCCTGGTGGTCTAGCGGTGCGGGCTGCTTGTCCTCCTCGCGGTGAGACAGAGCTACTTCCGGCTTGCGCTCCACTCAGTACGACGTGATGACGTGTGGCTGCGGTCCAAGCTTTATACAGCAGCTGCTAATCATTGATTTTAGGTCCTTTTTAAATTAATACCCACCTATATTTATACATATTACCCTATTTATAGTGCTCTTCCATTGGCGCGAGGAATATACTTTTGTATATATATATTTTAAATAGACGGAAGTAATGGAGGAATTTTCTCTAGGAGACACTGGAGGCTGAGGTAAGCCTGGCCTAGAATAGAGAAAAATATTTTTATTTTCTGCAACAGAGGTAAATTAATGGTATATTGGTACATAGGGAAGCTGGAATTTTGAAAAAAAAAAAAAAAAGGTAAACTTATGCTGGTCATACACTATGAAAAATTATTTTAGAAAAAACAAACACTTGGCTGTGAGAGCAAACTAAAGTGCCATCAAGTAATGACCAATAAATCATTCAATGGACATAAATGAATCATTTTTTTGTTTGTTTTTTCACATATATCTAGTGCAAACAATTTGGACGAGAAGTTCAATTTATCGTTCGGCAGAAAATTTATAAATTTGTCCTTCGTTTTTTTGGCTCAAAAATGTCACAACCATTTACCGATTTATGCCCATTAACTGGCTGAAAAACGAATAAACTGTCCAAATGACTGAATTTCGGCCGATTTTCTGTATATTGTATGGCCAGCATTAGCCTTTAACCTATTACTAATCTCTGAATTACTAATCTCTGCATTACTAATCTCCGCATGGGCAAAGAAGAGATTCACTAAAATTGTATCCACAGATGGGTATATTTCAGTTATGGTTGCTATTGTGACATCAGAACTCATCCCTCCCCAACTCCCCCCCTTAAAAACTTGTGTATGTGCAGTGAACAGGACAGTTCTTCTATGGAGAAAGGAAAACAATTGTTAATTTAAAATATAACTAAATTCAAGAATAATTTACAAAGCTCCCGAAGCCTGGCCATTAAAAATTCCCAGAGATGGCATCATCCCATCCTGCCTTGTTGCTAGGACGTTGCTAAGACTCTCCTAGATGTTACTGCTCACCCCCCACTATTAAGGGAGTGAGCTCTCCAGCCCCCACACATGTATGGTCCACTATTTCCTCTGTGTCAGCATCGCTGACCACAGAGCTACTGGGAAAGGGGATAGAGGGGACATGCAAGCAGATTTGAAACAGCTGGAAGTGTTTTAGCAATGTCCTATCAACAAGGGAGCACGGATGATGCATTTTTCAGGTCAGTTTCTGGAAATACAGTACATAAATAGCCTACACCTTTAGTGGGGGTATTATTCTACTTTGGTCAAAGCTGCACAGTTTGCTTTTATCTACAAGCGCCCCTTTTTTTTTTAGGCAGTTTAGTGGTAAAGGGGTGGACTAACCCTTTAAACAGAAACTGTTGATCTCAGGGCAGTCAATATAGGCGAATATATAGGAAAGGTAGTGGAGACATCCAGGACCAAAGCCAGTCCTATCACAAGATGGTGAGGGATCCATGATCTTTACTAATAAAATAAAATAAAATCTGGGGTTTAGTCTAGTAAGAAAGAATAGGTGGGAATAGGGCATGACATCACAGTAGGCGTTGACTAATCTGATAAAATCCATAAACCTAGAAGTGTGCAGTAGCGTAGGATAAAATAGACAGAAAATATTGGTACCGACTGATGGGAAAGGTGGGGGGTGGGGGGCAAGAACCTATGTGCAAAGTGTTCCTTTCCCCAGACTAGATGCAATACCGTAAGGGAAATGATGAGGTTAGCAATCTTTCAGGAACTGGGACTTCTTATGCTGAATATATCTTTTGACACCATGAAAAAATATTGTCTGTTAAATTTTCTGTTATACAGTAAAACTTTGGATTGCGAGCATAATTAGTTCCGGAAACATACTTGTAATTCAAAGCACTCTTATAACAAAGCGAATTTCCCCATAGGAAATAATGGAAACTCAGATGATTCGTTCCACAACCATTTATTCATAAGTCCTTTTGTTTATAGTCCATATAAAAAGATTATAGCAATGTGATGGGTTGTGTAACCATAAAATGTTATCCACAAATGGCCGCCTCCACAAGGGGATTAGAAGCAAAATCCAGCAGGAGCTACAGAGTTCAGAAGAGAAGAGAAGCGCAATATGGTTACATTTAATGAAGGTTCAACATTTAGCAACTCACATGGTTGATGATTAAAAGAGGCACATGTAAGTATGCAGGCATCTGGGGTAAAGCTGTCCACATAGACCATCCTCCTCACCGCCGCCTCTCACCATCGTCAGTCTGCAGTCATGATCGGAAAGACTACTCTGCAGTAGAGTGATCTAAAAGCGAGGCGTGGAAGGGATGACGCCGATGGCGGTGCGAAGGACGGTCTATAGGCGCTTTTCCACTGCATGGTACGGATCGGTTTGGCTCGGTTTGGTTTTTCCACTGCATGGTACCGCATGGTACTGGTTAGAACGGTTCGGTAAGGTTTTGTACAGCGGCGCTTTTCCACTACATGGTATGGCGTCGGTACGGCTCACTTAAACAGTACCACCTTGGTTGGGGTTCCAAGCAGGCCGTACCGATACCATATCCCACAATCCTTTGCATGCAGCATTGATTGTTTGTCACTATTAGCCACTGATAGGTCAGAGAATCGTTGTAATCCCACCCACTTAGTACTAAGTACTACAACAGTGGAAAAGCAAACCGAGCCGAGTAGAGCCTATACAGTGCTGAAAGGTGCCGACACGTACCACGTAGTGGAAAAGCAAACTGAGCCGAGCTGGGCCAAGCAGTGCCGAGTGGAGCCGATCCGGTACTTGCAGTGGAAAAGTGGCATATGTGGACTACCTGCATACTTAGATGTTCCTGTTCTAATCATCAACTATGTGAGTTTCTAAATGTTGTACCTTTATTAAATGTAACCATATTTCTACACTTAGAGGCGCCTTTCTTCTTTTTTATACTCAGTTATGATGTGTCACTACTTGTATATCACGACATCGCTTGTTAATCAAGTCAAAGTTTATAAAGATTTTGCTTGTCTTGCAAAACGCTCTCAAACCAAGTTACTCTCAATCCAAGGTTTTACTGTACTATCATATTTTTACAAGAAGGGGAATGTTTCATAGCTTGCGTGAAGAGTCTTAGGAATGTCCTTGCTAGCTTTGATATCTTTACATAAGCAAAAAACACATTGCTTCATGTAAACATAGTGAATTCGGCTTTTTATTTGAAAAGGTGGAAATAACAGGAAGTGAAGATAAATGGAGGGGGGGGGGGGGTACTGTCTGTATGTGTGTGGCCTTGTTCGCCTGTGTGAATAATGTGTCCATGAAGAATTTTACCTCCATAAAAAAGTAGAGTTATGGGTGTAGTAAACGGTTATACATACATGTTGTAAGGAAATCACATATAAAGAAGGTCATGGATCATTTGTCACACTTAAAATGTGTAACAGACCAGACAGTTTGGTTAAAATGACATGCCCAGTTAGTACGTGTTCCGTCTAAGCATTCCCCAAAAATGAATGATAGAGCTTAGGATGAGCAAAGCTGGTCACCACAGTGTACAGAACAATCCTGGTCATACAGGTAGAAGGTTACATGATGGTGGTGGGTGTCAATCAACCTGAAAGACCAGAAGCAGAAGAATTAAGTGGACTTTCCACAGGATAATGCACCAGAGAACAGGTGAGTATTGCAGCAAAAGTTGCTTTTATTATTTTTTGGAGAAACTTTGCCCTAAGGATATTTTCCTCCCGCCATTCCTCTTGAGTTCCTCCATTTTCAAGTATCTTGCACATGCGCAGTATTTGATATTTGGGACCTTGCAGAGGCCTGCTGCATGTCTGTGCATATGCAGGAGATTTCCATGCATACGCACACATTCCACTGGTTTCTGGTATCTGGGACCCTTAAAGACCTGCGAAAGGTATTGTCAGAGAATCCCTGTGAGACGTCTGGGGCGTGGCCATGCACAGGCTATTCCCAGAAAAAATGACTAATGGGCGTGGCGCCAGACGGGCTATTTAAGGCTACATTCACAACTGAGCGTAGCATTTTCGCGTGTTTTTTTACCGCGATTTTACCGCGATTTTTACTGCGATTTTACAGCGATTTTTACCGCAATTTTTTTGCAGGCGTTTTTAGATTGATTAGAGACCAATGGAAAAGGCCTGTAATCTGCCCAAAAAGAAGCTCATGTACTTTTTTGAGCGTTGGGCATTTTGCTCACAGCGTCAAAACGCTCAGATGTGAACAAGGGCCATTGAAATGAATAGGATTTGTCTTGTTGGGCGTTTTGAGAGCTGATTCTAGAGCAGAAAAACTCCCCAAAAACGCCCCAAAATGCCTACATGTGAACGGAGCCTAAAGGAAGTTCAATCCTGTTTCCTTTGCTGACTGATCTTCAGCTGTTTCCTGTGACCTGATGATACCTGTATGCTTCCCTGTTGCTGCCCTGGCTTGTTCTGCACTTGGACATGGATTCTGCTTCTGCTTCTGCTTCTCTGCTAAACCTGACCCGGCTCCGTCCCTGACTTTGGCTCTGCTTTCCGATTTGGTACCCTGCTGCACCACCTGTTGATGACCCTGGCTTTCCTACTACTCTGACTCTGTCTCAAACCTTGTCTCTCAGAGCTACCCGAGTGCTTGCCTGGCTATCTGCTGCACCTGTTCCATACATCATTGCATGTTCCAGTTTCTGGGATCCGGACAAGCAGCCTATCCTGATCCATCAACAACCACAGGCACTCATGTCCCTCCTGGCCCTTGACACCCTCTGTCTCACCTTCAGTGGGGTCTGGGCAGGAGATATAAGAGAGGCCGACCTCGTCAACTCAGACTCCTCCCAGGTATGTGACAGGTATGCTTAGATATGCTGTCGGTCTCTGACAGGTATTTGTGCTCATGGGCAGAATTGCATGGCATGCATGCACCCTTCAGTAAAACATTGCCTCCTGGGATGTGTGACATGGATAACCCAGGACACAGCGGGGGGGTCCTAATGTAATTTTTGCCTAGGCAAAGAAATACAAAAAAGGTACTCAATGTTTCTGAAAATGATGAACCATGTTAAATTCTATAGGAGGAAATTGGGAGATATCAGGAGAGAAAAAGCCTAATGGGTGAAGATCTTCTTTAAGTAACTCTAAGCTAATTTTTTGTGGAGTTCAGCTTTAAGAAATGAGTATGCTCTATTCAAACGTTTGGTTCCGCAATAAAAAAAAGCATGCCAATACCAAATGTTGGCAGGGAGCTAGCTATAGGCTTTGTGTAACTACACATCCCAGCATTCAAAGTTTGAAGTACAATATATCCCCCTAGAGTGCCAACAGAAAGACAGGAAAAGTATTGAGGGCGTTACAAATTCAGTACATAGCCCTACAGAACAAACAATCAATTCAGTCCACATGGGCTTTACTGCTTAAATGCATACAGGAAACTTTATTCATGGAAAAGACATAGAGCATACCATAGATGCAGCTACAAACTTATAAACACTGCCATCTACTGTTTGAAGAATATATCTCTACTAAATACTGATGTACAGTAGTTGTTGTCCAAAATACAATTCTGTTCTCAAAAACTGCGGCAGAGGGTTTTTTAAAGTGTGCGAAGCAATTACCCAATTGCCCCTCTTGGTGACTTGCTCCTCCTAGTGTGCAGAATTCCATATAATACCTGCCACACCTACGTAGCCTAAGGCTAGAAACAGCTGTGTTATTTTGCCAACAATTGGCTCCTACTGGGAGCTGGGAGCGTGACATTAAATATTGACAAACAGAAGAATCCTAATGCTAACCCTAAGGCCTCTTTCACACGGCCGCTCCGGTTTTTTGTCCGCACTTTTTTTTACGGACATGGATGACACTTGTGTCATCCGGTCCGTATGTCCGCATATCATGCCATCCATTTGCGGATGATATACGGACATAATGTTAGTCTATGGGGATTGCGGATTTTGCATCAGTTCTGTTTTTTTAATGGAGGAAAAATAGGGTTCTGTTCCGTTCCAAAAAACAGAACAGAACTGAAAGGACAAAAATCGGATGTCAGCAGATGGTCATCCCATTGACAAGCATTATGATGATGGGGTGATATACGGACACACGGAACGTCCGTGTGAAAGAGCCCTAAAGCCTCTTTTACACGGGGCGGATTCATTTTGACAGACTCCGCTTGCTCAGCGGGGATCACTCTGTTGATCCCTGCTGAGCAGGCAGATGACAGGTCCGTCTCCACTCGCTGTGTGGAGACGGACCTGTCAGGGTCCTGCTCTCCTCTATGGGGAGATCGGATGAAAATGGACAGCTTGTCTGTTTTCATCTGATCTCATTCGATCCGACCCACTGGAAGGATGGCTGACATCTGCCTCCCCATAGAGGAGAATGGGTGGTCCGATCGAGTCGGCCTGAAAAACATACAGGTGGACCTGATTGGTCTGATCGTGTGAAAGGGGCCAAATGCTAACACTAATTCTGTTTATAAACAAAGCCATGTGATTGACATGGGGACATGCTGACATGTTCTTAGAAAACAAAGCCATATGATTTTTATAGAAGCAAATCTGTCCTAGTACAACCAAATTTGAGGCAAATTTTAACAACATTTTGGCAACATTGGTAATTTTGTTCCAAAGTCATTTTAGTTGAAATTCCCCCATTCATCCCTATTTACATATTTACTTGAAGGACCCACTTAAAACTGTGAAGTTTAGCAGACAGATAAATTGTATAAGGGGTAGTGAATTCCGAGCAAATCAGTAAGGTGGAAATGGTGGAGGTAATAATAAGGCTGAATGAGAGAAGTCAGTTGCTTCCCCTATTAATGGTAAATGGTGTGGATAGAAGAATCCCTACTTCTGGCTATTGTATTTAAAGTGAAACTAAAGGCAAAACTTTTATTTTCATGTTGGATAGAGTGGAGAAGGATTAGAACACCTGTCAGTTTGTATTGCTGTCTGTGTCCCCATTAAGGAGATTAGCCCTCTTCACTTGTCCTGTTTACCATTATCATTAAAAGTGAAAGTAAAAGAAAATCCCACATTTTTGAGTTGTCCCCAGAAAAGTAATAGATGGGAAATATTCCAATGGGTACACTTGTTCTGTTGACCTGGAGGTCCCCAAGGAATTCCCTTTATTTGCAGGGATTTCCTTTCACTTCCTATTTGGCTATGGGACAGGAGGCAAAGGCAAATCTCGGCAATGGGACACAGACGACGACAAAAAAAAAAAAAAATATGATAAAACACTCCCTTGCTCTATCCAAAATGAAAAAAAAAAACACAAGTTTGCCTATAGTTCTACTTGAAGCATCTGTGACACCCATGGCAACTCAGATAGGAGGCAGCAGTATTAGGACAAGGTCATCCAGTGCCCGGGGCAAAGATAGCAAACTGTGCCCTCTCCCCTGTTCATGACGTGCAAGCTTATGGGATCCTATGCCGAGAAGTCACTTGCTTGTCAAAATCACTACCACTGTCACTACTCTCGTCAGCCTTGTAACAGAAGGAAGGTGCCCCATCCCTACAGTAGACCACTGCACCCAGGGCAGCCTTCTCTCCCACCCCCCTCCTCCTCCATTGTCCCGGCCCTGGGAGGCAGTCACTGTTCAGGCAGCAATGTTCCAACCAGCTCCTTGGATTTTTCATTTAAAGTATTTTTAGATGAGTGGTGCCAACAGGGCCACCCACAGCTCAAATTTTTGCCCAGGCAACAGGAATTTGCAGAAATGTGAGCCATGTATGGCTAGTACAAATTGCAAGCCATTAGCAGGTCAGAGTGAAAAGGTAGGCTGGGAGATGGACGAAGAAGCATTTGGGGTTTAAAGCAACATTGAACAATATCCTTATTCTCCAGAAATAATCCATACATATCAACTACTTAATGGCCCTGTAATGTTTTTCATGAAATTGGTCCTTACTGTGTTTTTCTGCCTCCTTTAACCAGTTGCCGACCGCCGCAAGTACATATACTGCGGCGGTCAGCCCCGGCCAGGCAAAGTGACGTATGGGTACGTCACTAGCCTGTCACTAGCTTGTGAGCCAATAGCGGGCGAGCGCGTGCCCCCGGAGGCGCGCTCCCGCCCCGGCTCGTTCCCTAACAAGTCTGTGCATGTGACCGGCAGACCCGATGTCCGCCGGTCACTCGCGATCGTCCGCCGTGAAGGGAGAAAGGCAGGCGGCTAATGTAAACAAAGCCGCCTGTCATTCTTCCCTGTGTAAAAATGGAGATCATACGGTTCTACTATGTAGGACCGTTGATCTCTGTTCTTACACCAGGAGCCATGTCCAATCACAGTTAGAAGCACGCCCCTAGGGACACACTTAACCCCTCCTTCCCCAATAAAGTTAACCCCTTCCCTCCCAGTGTCATTTTTACAGTAACAGTGGATATGTATAGCACTGATTACTGTAGTAATGTCACTGGTACCCCCAAAAGTGTCAAAAATGTCAGTCAAGGGTCCGATCTGTCCGCCGCAATGTCGCAGTCCCACAAAAGAAATCGCAGATCACCGCCATTACTCGTTAAAAAAAAAAACAACAAAAATGACAAAAATCTTTCCCTTAGTTAGTAAACGCAATAACTTTTGCGCAAACCAATCAAAATACGCTTATTGTGATTTTTTTTTACCAAGCATATGTAGCAGAAAACAAATTGGCCAAAAATGTTAAAAAATTTTGATTTTTACATTTCATATAAAAAAATTTGAAAAATATTGTTATTTTTGCAAAATTGTCGCTCTTTTTTTGTTTATAGCGCATAATCAAAATATCGCACAGGTGATCAAATACCACCAAAAGAAAGCTCTGTTTGTGGGAAAAAAAGGACGTCAAATTTGTTTAGGTACAGCGTCGCATGACCGCGCAATTGTCCGTTAAAGTCACGCAGTGCCGAATCGCAAAATATACAATGGAACCGTGGAAAACAAATGTGGCCAACCTCTAAAAGGAAGGTAAATCACAGCAACTAAAAATAAAAGGAATTTGTAAGAGACTGAGAGCAATAGAAGGTAATTTATTGAGTTAGGAATACACGTTAGGAGGGGAACCCTTGGGGGAATCAAAAATGGAGAAAGATCTGGGAGTCTTGGTTGATGATAGATAAGGCAACAGCATACAATGTCAAGCGGTAGCTGCCAAAGCCAGCAGAATATTAGCATGCATAAAGAAAGGGATGTATTCCAGAGATAAGACTATAATCCTTCCACTTTATAAAACTCTGGTCCGACCGCATCTGGAGTATTCTGTCCAGTTCTGGTCGCCAGTCCTCAGGAGGGATGTGTTGGAGCTGGAGAGAGTCCAGAGAAGGGCAACTAAACTCATTAGGGGATTGGAGGACCTTAACTATGAAGAGCGGCTGCAATCGCTTGATTTATTCTCCCTGGAGAAGAGACGCCTGAGAGGAGACATGATAGCAATTTATAAATTTCTCAATGGGGATCTCAGCTTAGAAAAAAAGCTGTTCATTCGAAGGGATTGCATGAGGACAAGAGGGCATACCATGCGATTAGAGGAGAAGCGTTTTAACCTCAGGCAACGAGGGGGGTTCTTTACTGTTAGGGCTACAAGATTGTGGAATTCTCTACCACAAGAGGTGGTTTCTGCGGGAAGTATGGTGGCTTCCAAAAGACTCTTAGACGTACATCTCAAGGATCAGAACATTCAGGGATATGCAAGATGATTACAGCCACACACACCTACACAGGTCGAACTGGATGGACTATTGTCTTTATTCAACCTCACCTACTATGTAACTATATGAATACATACTTGAATAAAAAAAAAAAATGTTCTTAGACCATAGTTTAGTGTCACCTTAAGAAACAGAATTTAGATTTTTATTCTGATTATTAAAAAGCTCCACATCCAGTCCTATGGAAGCCTCAGAAAAAATAAGAGCATAATAAGAGTTTTTTTTTTTTTTTTAAAGATGGAAAAAGTATTTTGCCGTTTTTCGGCTGCGATGAAAAAAAAAATTGGAATATTTTTAATCAACAACTAAGGAACGGGCCGTCAAGTTCCGCAAGTAATTGAATTGTAAACTCAGACATGACAGCTCGAGATTTATTGTAATGTAAATAACAAAGTAACCAAATTCAGTTGTTTTGCATAGGCTTGTGAGTTTTTCTCCATCAAAATGTAAGCAGCGAGGAGGAAAGGTCATCAGCACGCATGTAATTATGGTGGGAACATTACAGTTGTGCACCTTAAGCAATGTATTTAAAAGAAAAAAAAAAGTGGGGGGATTGAAGTACAAGTAAATTTCCTGCTATTTCTGCGGGGTTTTTTTTTCTACTTTAACTTTAATAACGCAGATAACTTCTCCGTTGTCACCGCACTCACTGTCAAAACTACTAAAAGGGTTAGATGTAATTACATCACAACCTGCTCATTTCATCTCAATCTCTATAGCAACATTCTGTTGGCTTAGCAGAAATGCAACTTTAATCAGATATTTTCTCCAATGCCGTCTGAATGGCAACACAGCAAAGCAGGAACACTTTAACAAGAGGGGTAAAAAATGGCCTTTAGCCTTGGGTCTGCTACAACCAATCTGCCAATAAGGAAAGGTCATAAAGGGGATTATCCCAACTCCCTTGTGCCCATTCAGCCGAAGATGCAGTTTATTCTTTGGGCGGGAAATATGTAGTCCTTTTTCCAAAAATTTTTAGATATAATGTATGTAGGCAGGAGCAGGCTGCACTATTTCCTCCAACCTGGATCACACCATCTATTCAGGTCAGTAGGGGTCCAATGGGAAGGAAATGCCTCCTATCTTGGGCTCCAGACAGTCATCTTGGGAGGATCCGGTTGGATGCCGAGGTGCAGCGAAATTTGGGCTGCCATCTTGATGTAGGACCCTATAAATATATACATCAGTTCAGTCCACCCCCAATATGACAGTAGGTCGCTGGTTAGGGAAAGTGCAGGCGCAGCAATAGGAAGAGGTTCTGGGTGAGTAGGAATGTGTAGGTTTTCTTTCCACGCTGCACCATTCCTGGACAGAATGCCTCCTGCCTGTCAGATACCATGGCAGGCTGGCGGAATCTAGAAACAGTTCACCTTTCCACCACCCCTCCAATGGAACACTCCTCTGGCACAGTGAAATAGTAAGTGGAACTTGTATCACTGTGAAGAAAAGTCTACCTTCCAGTAGTAAAGTCTACCTTCCAGTATTCCACAGACAAGGAAACAGTGGATCTCACAGCTTCTGTGATACCAAGATTGCAGTGCCTTGAAAAAGTATTCATACCCCTTGAAATTTTCCCCATTTTATCAATATACAACCAAAAACGTAAATGTATTTTATTGGGATTTTCTGTGATAGACATACACAAAGTGGCACATAATTGTGAAGTGGAAGGAAAATGATAAATGTTTTTTTAGAATTTTTTACAATTAAATATCTGAAAAGTGTGGCGTGCATTTGTTTTCAGCCCTCTTTGCTTTGATACCCCTGACCAGGGCTGCACAATATTAAAAAAAAATCACATTGCGATATATTTGTTTTCCCAACAATATATATTGTGATATTTTTTGCGGCGGATCCTCTTCGTCGTGCATTTTTAGTAGTGATGAATGTTGTGAATGTTGGCTGTGACTGAGCGGTGAGTGCCATGAGCAGCGGCACAGCAAACCAATCACCTGTGCAGGCACGCGGAACGTGCAGCCTTCTGACCATACAGGGTTAATTTTAATGTAGGGAAGTACTGCAGCCTTCTGATTGTACCATACAGGGTTAATGTTAATGTAGGGAAGTAGTGCAGCCTTCTGATTGTACCATACAGGTCAGGGTTAATGTTACTGTAGGGAAGTAGTGCAGCCTTCTGATTGTACCATACAGGGTTAATGTTAATGTAGGGAAGTAGTATAGCCTTCTGATTGTACCATACAGGTCAGGGTTAATGTTAATGTAGGGAACTGGGAAGTATTACAGCAGGTTAAGAAGACAGTGTGGTGGAAGGCAGAGAAGTCGGGACTCACAGTGAGTAGATGACCACAGCCTGACATCCGTCCCCTGATATGTTCAGTCTGCCCTGGAGCTAGTTCTCCTGACTGAGCGGTGAGCGCCGTGAGCAGTGGCACAGCGAACCAATCACGTTGTGAGTAGTGTTGAGCGAACACGGACTGTATTATTTGGGTTCGTACCGAATAATTGGATTTTTGTTACCCGGACCCGAAAACTTTACTGTATGTTCGGGTTTAAAATCCGTGTTCGGTAATTTTATTTCCTGTTTTGTATGTAATGGCGCGCTTTTAATGGCGGGCTTTCAACAGCCAATCAACAAGCGTTTAACTGGTGTGCGCCATCCCAGCCATGCCTACTAATGTATTAGTAGCTGTGATTGGCCATCTGAAGCATGTGACCCATGTCTTTATAAGTTTGAGAGTCACAGCGCGGTGCGTCATTCTGCTGTAGTTTAGGGAGAGAGCACACATCATATGTGCTGGCTGCTGATTAGGGACAGACAGTGAAAAATTGTGTCCGAAAAGAATGCAGGGACAGGTCGGAGTGTAGGCAGGGAAAGTTATTTGAGCATTTTAGGGACAGGCTGGAGAGATTAGGCAGGGAAAGTCTACATCGATTTTGCTGTGTGGGGGGTGGTGCAGTGAACAATCTTTTTAAGCATTTTAGGGACAGGCTGGAGAGATTAGGCAGGGACAGGCTACATCGATTTTGCTGTGTGGGGGGTGGTGCAGTGAACGATCTTTTTGAGCATTTTAGGGACAGGCTGGAGAGGTTAGGCAGGGACAGTCTACATCGATTTTGTGGTGCAGTGAACAATCTTTTTGCCCTCACTTGAGCCCACTGAGGAGGAGGAGGAGGGAGAAAAAAATCTATTTTTATCAGTCTGTTGTGAGCAGCGTTCAGCTATATTTTACTACAGATTGCTGTTCTAATCTGCTATTAAAAAATTAAGTTAAAGGGGATTTTTTTTAAGAGCACTCGCCATGCTCTTAACTACGTTTTGCTGCCATTTGCAGCACTCTAGCCCTTTCCATTGGTGTTTTAGAGCCATTTTAGTGCCTGAAAGTTTGGGTCCCCATTGACTTCAATGGGGTTCGGTGTCCTGGTAAAGTTCGGAAAAAGTCCGGGTCACGGACCCGGACTTTTTTTTCAAGTTCGGCCGAACACGGACATCCAGGTGTTCGCTCAACTCTAGTCGTGAGCAGCGGCACAGCGAACCAATCACGTGAACAGGCACGTGTGATTGGTTCGCTGTGCCGCTGCTCACGGCGCGCAGCTCACCGCTCAGGCAGGAGAACTAGCTGCAGGGCAGACTTCTACTCACTGTGAGTCACGAATTCTCTGCCTTCCACACTGTCTTCCATCGCATGTTCCGGCGATGTGACTATCGCCCACGCTCACAGCACGATATTGATGTGAAAATCGAATTTCGTTCAGCCCTACCCCTGACTAATATCTAGTGGAACCAATTGCCTTCAGAAGTCACCTAAATGGTAAATAGAGTCCATCTTTGTGTAATTTAAAGTGGAAGTAAACTCTGTCCCTCAAATGCTGCTTCCTAATAATACCAGTGTAATAAAGCATTTCAACTCATTCTGCATTGGTATTAACCCCCTTCAGATGTTTCTTAATTATTTTCCAGATGTTTTAAAATTCTTGCATACCGGGAGAAGCCGGCGCCATGCTAAGTATTGCTTTTCCGAGTCCGCAAGTGCCCTCTGCTTCCGCCCTTACTGTGTTTCCTTGCTGTAACCACGCACATGCCCAGTCCGCTGTGTGATATAGCTTATCTCCGTTCCTGTGTGCCGTGCTATGTGACATTGCACGTCCCACAAATCTCGCATGATCTCAGTGCAGTGCGGCACAGAGGGGATGACAGAGCTACTGTATATTAATGAATGGATTCACGACACAATGAGCAGGTTGTGAATTGGGTGAATTACACACATGCGCCACTGATGGCACTAAAATTAACTGGACAAGCAAACCGAGCAGGTTAGGAGACATCTGCACACAACCACTTGTACAGTGTTTACTAATGATTTAAATAAGGAACATTTGTGGGGGAGAGTTTACTTCCACTTAAATCTCAGTATAAATGCAGCTGTTCTGTGAAGCCCTCAGAGGTTTGTTAGAGAACTTTAGTAAACAAACACAATCATGAAAGCCAAGGAACACACCAAAAAAGGTCAGGATAACATTGTGGAGAAGTTTAAAGCAGAGTTAGGTTATAAAAAAATATCCCAAACATTTAACATCTCACGGAGCACTGTTCAATCCATCATCCGAAAATGGAAAGAGTATGGACAACAGTAAATCTACCAAGACATGGTCGCCCACCTAAACTGACAGGCCGGGCAAGGAGAGCAATAATCAGAGAAGCAGCTAAGAGACCCATGGTAACTCTGGAGGAGCTGCAGAGATCCACAGCTCAGGTGGGAGAATCTGTCCACAGGACAACCATTAGTCATGCACTCCACAAATCTGCCCTTTATGGAAGAATAGCAAGAAGAAAGCCATTGTTGAAAGAAAGCCATAAGAAGTCCCATTTGCAGTTTGCGAGAAGCCATGTGGGGGACATAACAAACATGTGGAAGAAGGTGCTCTGGTCAGATGAGACCAAAATTGAATTCTTTGGCCTAAAAGCAAAACGATATGTGTGGCGCAAAACTAACACTGCACATTACCCTGAACACGCCATTCCCACTGTGAAACATGGTGGGGGCAGCATCATGTTGTGGGGATGCTTTTCCTTAGCAGGGACAGGGAAGCTAGTCAGAGTTGATGGAAAGATGGTTGGGGCCAAATACAGGGCCGTCTTAGAAGAAAACCTGTTAGAGTCTGCAAAACACCGTAGAGGTTCACCTTCCAGCAGGACAATGTATATAGCTAGAGCTACAAAATTTCACTTTCTAGATGTGCAAAGCTGGTAGAGATATACCCAAAAAAGACGTGCAGCTGTAATTGCAGCAAAATTTGTTTCTGCAAAGTATTGACTCGGGGGGACTGAATACAAATGCATGCCACACTTTTCACATACCTGTATTTATTTGTAAAACAATTTTGAAAATCATTTATCATTGTCCTTCCACTTCACAAGTATATGCCACTTTGTGTTGATCTATCACATAAATTCCTAATAAAATACTTTTACATTTTTGGTTGTAACATGACAAAATGTGGAAAATTTCAAGGGTGGGAAGCTTCTTCTTGTTGCTGACCGCAGACTGACAGCTATTGCGTAGATTTTTTTAATTTAAATAGGCACCAATAGCTTGTGCCAGGTCAGTTATAACCATGTGACTTCTTGTTAAACCAATTACATTTACATATTTCAAACTGTTGTTGCTATGGACTTTAACTGTCCAAAGTCTGTCACGCTCCCATAGGTGGGTGAGGCTAATTAATTGCTCCCCCAGTTTATTTTCCAATTGGCTCTGCTGAACACATATGTGCTAACAAAGCGTCAGGAAGAAGTGGATCATTCCTAAATTTCCAGGAAGAGATCATCACGGCCCTTCTGTATCCAGAAGGTGCTGTAGCCCACATTCACAATCCTGATTCAGTGAGCCGGCTGCATGAGAGGTATTTTCCTCATGTCCTCCCTGGTACCCCTACCCAAAGAGCACCCGAAAGAAGATGTCATGTCAGTAGAAAACACGGATATAGGCATGACACACGCATCGGGGGCTGTTTCCGTCACTACCACACACTAGCGGAGTATTAGTATAGGGTACAGTACGGCACAGTCTAGGGCACTCTTTCACACAGGGTCTCGAAAGATGTTAGATGGCTATCACATGTTGACAGACCCTAGCCTAGAACGTTTAACGTTTTTTACAGTTACAAAAAAAAGTGTAAAAAAGAAAGTGTAAACAAAAGTGTAAAAAAATAAAAAAATAAAAAACAAATTTAAAAAGCCAAAAGTAGTTGTCATTTTATTGAGTTCTATTTCTGTTCTTACTGTTTTACTTATAATATACTGCTATACTGTAATGTCTTATTGTTACTGTGTTTCATTGTTAACCATAGTTTGCTTTGCAGATACCACCATTCTACTGTTTTACTGCATTGTATACTATTATGTCGTTATGTTTTATTGTTGCTGTGTTTTATTGTTAACCATTGTTTGTTTTGCAGGTACACCCATCAGCTGCAGCACTGATTTGTATATTCTGACCGCAACAGCATTCGCTCTCAGCATATATGTAACTCAATATATGGCAAAGCATAGGAGATGGGGTGGACACAGAGGGCGGATCTCCCTAATGCTTCGCCATATATTTTTTAACACTTTTCTTGGCAGAGATTTCTTCATCCACATCGATCGATGCGAATGGAGGAATTTGCTATGTTCTTTTTTTTTTCGTTCAGCTCATTGCAAATACCCATGACATGTTTGAGCAATATCATTTAACCTCCCTGGCGGTATGATTCTGTCATACCAAAAGCGGTACAATTCTTTTCATGGAAATTTGGCGTTATGTATTATAAGGCCTACAATTCTTAGTAATTACTGACTTAAACTTGACCAAAACTAGACTCTAGTAGACATCCCAGATGTGATAAATTTGAAACACAAAGGCATGAATTATAATCAAATCAATAATATAATTTTATTATTTAATATATAATATATATAATAAAATTATATTATTGATTAGATTATAATTCATGCCTTATATATTATATATATTATATATATATATATATGTGTGTGTGTGTGTGTGTGTATATATATATATATATGCAATATATAACGCATGAATTATAATTGAATCAATAATATAATTTTATATATATATATATATGTGTGTGTGTGCATATATATATATATATATATATATATATATATATATATATATTTACACATATATATATATATATATATATATATATATATATATGCATATGTATATATATATATATATATATATATATATACGCATATGCATATATATATATATATATATATATAATATAAAATGTGTTATGTGTTTGTGTTTTGTGGTTTTGTGCAACGTTTTTTTTTTTTTTTAAATTTCCCTCCCTAGTTCCGCTCCCATGCAGCATTGCTGCTGCAGGGAACGGAACTAGGAAGTGATCACACCGACGGAGGACGGAGTAGCGGCGGGACTCTCGGCTGGCGATCTCAGCAATGAGAGATCATCACTGGATCGCCAGGACAAGGTAAGAGAACACCGCTGCGCTCTCTGCACATCCACCCCAAGCGTGACTCGGGGTTACCGCTCCTGATAGAAAAAATCAACCCAGAGTCACGCTCCGGATCACCGCCAAGGAGGTTAAGTGACAACTTTGAAAAAAAAATGTTGTAATTTTCCCAAAACTTGTGTCAAAATATAAAATAGTCCATGAACTCAACATGCCTCTCGGCAAATAGCTTAGTGTGTCTATTTCCGAAAAGGGGTAATTTGGGGGGGGTTTTGTGCTATCTTAGCAATTCATGGCCCCCCAAACTGTGATAGGTAGTGAGAAGTGAAATCAACAATTTATGCCCTTAGAAAGCTTGAAGGCAGTGATTGGTTTTTGGGGTCCTGTACACGGCTAGACTGCCAAAAAGCCTCAAGTATGGGGTATCCCCATACTCAGGAGAAGCAGCAGAATGTATTTTGGGGTGTACTTTCAAATATACCCATGGCATGCTTGAGCAATATATCATTTCAATGACAACTTTTTTTTGTCATTTTTCACCTGTGACAAAAAAAATTAAATATTCAATGGGCTCAACATGCCTCTCAGGAAATTCCTTGAGGGGTCTACTTTTAAAAAAAAAGGGTAATTTTGGGAGGGTTTTGTACTGTCCTGACTTTTCAGCACTTTAAGAAATTAGCTAGGCAGTCAGAAAATAAAAGCTGAGTAAATTCTAGTATATACACCATAGTTTGCAGACGCCATAACTTGTGCGCAAATCAATAAATATACCCTTGTTGGGATTTTTTTTTTATCAAAAACATGTAGCTAAATACATTTGGCCTAAATGTATGACAAAAATTGAGTTTATTGGATATTTTTTATAAGAAAAAAATAGAAAATTTAACTTTTTCTCAAAATTTTCGGTCTTTTTTTGTTTACATCGCAAAAAAATAAATACCGCAGTGGGGGTTCAAATACCACCAAATGAAAGCTCTCTATTTGGGGGGAACAAAAAGGACATACATTTTGTTTGGGTACAGCACTGCTTGACTGTGCAATTAACCAGTTAAAATCACACAGTGCCAAATTACAAAAAATGGCCTGGTCATTAAGGGAGTAAAATCTTCCAGTCCTTAAGTAGTTAAACTCGCTGCTCCTTCAAAAATCTTTTTTAAAAAAAACATTTGCATTGATACATGTCCAGCCTGGGCAGGATAAACTCACTGAATATAACAAGACCCACACCTGCAGACAACCTGCCTACATATAATGGGAGGAGATATGTGTACTAGGGGAAAAAGTGTACTGGGCGTTGAGATGTGTACTGGGGATGGGGGGAGGATGTGTAACAGGAAGAGCTATGTGTAGTGGTGGGGGAGTAATAGTGGGCAGAAATGTGTACTGGGGGAGAGAGATGTGTACTGGGGCTATAGGAGAGAAATGTGTAATGGTGGGAGATATGTGGTGTACTGGGGGAAGATGTGTACTGGGGGGGGGGAAGATTGGCCCCATACATTCCATGTAAGTGCAAGCTATTTATCAATACACACTCCTAAGGCCTGCACTCTGCGCATTATAAACTCCTGAACCCTGCACTCTACATTAACCATGTCTAATGCCTGCACTCTGTGCATTAGCTACCTTTGACCCCTGCACTGTGTGAGTTACCTACTCTTGACCCTTTGCATTTTATGCCCTATGTTGAACAGTTCATACTCCAGACTCTTACACTCAGTACATCATACTTCTGTATCCTGCAGTGTTTATTGGCACAATAGTTGTTGGGTGATAAGTAGTCACCAACTATTTTAAAATGATTCTAAAGGTTTTAGTTTAAAAAAAATACAAAAAGAACATGTTATTCTTACCTGCTGTGTGCAATGGTTTTTCACAGAGCAGCCCTGAACCCCGATCCCCCCTGCTGGTGGTCCTGGCTCCTCCCTCTGCCGAGTGCCCCCAATAGCAAGCCTCTTGCTATGGGGGCACTTGAGCAGGCTCTCTCCCGAGCTGCGCTCCTGTGAATGAACATTGTCTATTCACACACAGAGTGTGGCTTGGCCCTGCCCCCTGCTCTCTCCTTATTGGCTTACTGCCTCTGACTGTGATAGTTGCCTTATGCCCAACCTGCAGTCTCTTGGCACTTTTTGTGCGACCCCTTTTTTGGAGACAGTCTATGACTGTCTCCTGAAGCATGTCCCTAGTCTCCAGCATGTTTACAGTCTCTGAAAGTCCCCTGCAGCATGCTGGCAGCCTCTGACCATCTCTTGTATCATGTTTGCAATCTCTGACCATATCTTATATCATGTCTGCAGTCCCTGACCATTTTTTGTATCCTGTCTGCTATCTCTGACCATTTCTTGTATCATGCCTGCAGTCCCTGATCCTGATAATCTTTTGTATCATGTCTGCAGTCTCTGACCATCTCTTGTATCGTGTCTGCAGTCCCTGATCATCTCTTCTATCATGTCTGCAGTCTCTGACCATCTCTTATATCATATCTGCAGTCCCTGATCATCTCTTCTATCATGTCTGCAGTCCCTGATCATCTCTTGTATCCTGTCCGCAGTCCTTGACCATCTCTTGTACAATGTCTGCACTGCAGTCCCTGACCATCTCTTGTATCATGTCTGCAATCTCTGACCATCTCTTGTATTATGTCTGCAGTCTCTGACCATCTCTTGTATCATGTCTGCAATCTCTGACCATCTGTTATATCATATCTGCAGTCTCTGACCATCTCTTGTATCATATCTGCAGTCCCTGACCATCTCTTGTATCATGTCTGCAGTCCCTGGCCATTTCTTGTATCCTGTCTGCAATCTCTGACCATCTCTTATATCATATCTGCAGTCTCTGACCATCTCTTTTATCATATCTGCAGTCTCTGACCATCTCTTGTATCATGTCTGCAGACCCTGACCATCTCTTGTACCATGTCCGCAGTCCCTGACCATCTCTTGTATCATGTCTGCAGTCTCTGGCCATCTCTTGTATCATGTCTGCAATCTCTGACCATCTCTTATATCATATCTGCAGTCTCTGACCATCTCTTGTATCATGTCTGCAGTCTCTGACCATCTCTTGTATCATGTCTGCAGTCCATGATCATCTCTTGTATCATGTCTGCAGTCTCTGACCATCTCTTGTATCATGTCTGCAGTCCATGATCATCTCTTGTATCATGTCTGCAGTCCATGATCATCTCTTGTATCATGTCTGCAGTCCCTGGCCATTTCTTGTATCCTGTCTGCAATCTCTGACCATCTCTTATATCATATCTGCAGTCTCTGACCATCTCTTTTATCATATCTGCAGTCTCTGACCATCTCTTGTATGATGTCTGCAGACCCTGACCATCTCTTGTACCATGTCCGCAGTCCCTGACCATCTCTTGTATCATGTCTGCAGTCCATGATCATCTCTTGTATCATGTCTGCAGTCTCTGACCATCTCTTGTATCATGTCTGCAGTCCATGATCATCTCTTGTATCATGTCTGCAGTCCATGATCATCTCTTGTATCATGTCTGCAGTCCCTGGCCATCTCTTGTATCATGTCTGCAATCTCTGACCATCTCTTATATCATATCTGCAGTCTCTGACCATCTCTTGTATCATGTCTGCAGTCTCTGACCATCTCTTGTATCATGTCTGCAGTCCATGATCATCTCTTGTATCATGTCTGCAGTCTCTGACCATCTCTTGTATCATGTCTGCAGTCCATGATCATCTCTTGTATCATGTCTGCAGTCCCTGGTCATCTTTTGTATCATGTCTGCAGTCTCTGATCATCTTGTGTATCATGTCTGCAGTCCATGATCATCTCTTGTATCATGTCTGCAGTCTCTGACCATCTCTTGTATCATGTCTGCAGTCCATGATCATCTCTTGCATCATGTCTGCAGTCCCTGATCATCTTTTGTATCATGTCTGCAGTCTCTGATCATCTTGTGTATCATGTCTGCAGTCCCTGATCATCTCTTGTATCATGTCTGAAGTCCCTGACCATCTCTTGTATCATGTCTGCAGTCCCTGGCCATTTCTTGTATCCTGTCTACACTCTCTAACCATTTCTTGTATCATGTCTGCAGTCCCTGACCATCTCTTGTATTATGTCCACAGTCTCTGACCATCTCTTTTATAATTCCTATAATCTTTGTGTACACTTTGTTGTGCGTCTGCTGTCTCTGACAATGAATATTCACTGAATTTTATGTGCTGCCCTCTGGTGATATCAAGAAAGTTGACCAGCACTGGCTTAGATCGTATACAATCCTAAAAATGTCCCTGCTTGGGATAAACATAGGTCTATCCTCAAAAAAAGAAAAAAAAAGTGTTAGAAGCAATGGACCACATGGTCTTTCCTGCTGTCAATCTTCTATGTTCCCGTCTGTGTTTTTAACACCCAGATTTATCAGTAACACTGAAATCTCTCAACAATGTCATTTTTTTTAATGTTTGACCTGCCACTCCTATTTTACGAGGCTTCAAGCCATAACACAACATAAACCAATCCCATCTTATCAGGCTTTGGGCAGGAGCCGTGCTAAGTGCAATCTTCAGGACGGCTCTCCACGCTATACAAACCCCACCTTGTGTAATAAGTGTTGTTAGCCACACACCTCATTGTTTAAGGACAGCACACTCACCAATGGAAGTGTTTGGCCATTGCAAAGCTATCAATAATGGACGTGAGTCGACTAATAGTAGCATTCCTTGAAGGCTCTGTCTGCAGTGTATCCTGTCCTACAGGTTGTGACTCAGCTGAGTGTGGCAATTAGTGTGCAGATAAGTGGAACGGCAAAGCTTTTTTCACAGGAGAGGGCACAACATTTGAAGTTTACTGTTTATTTCCATCGCCCATTTCACAGAATTAGGTCTGATTCCTCATTCTCCGCTTGGTGACTGCCCTCAGGCATTATAAAGACGTCTAATGTCTCAAATGTAAATGTGTGGCCTACTCACAAGAGTGAGACCACAGCGGGAGGGGATAGCCCTGATCCTAGTACTCGATTAACTAAAGTGTGGGATTCGGCCTCTATAGAGTGTGTGAACAATTCCGCTCATCTCCGTAAGAAGTGTGCTCGTGCATATTTTACTTACACCAATAAACTGACAATAGGTGAGAAAGTTGGACTTGACTTCCTCTTGAATTGCTAAAATAAAAAGCTAACTGAAGTCATCAGGTAGAAAAACAGGCTCAAATTGTTAGTTGTAAAAAGGAAAAGCAGCACATGGACTATAATGTCTTTTCACTAAGGGTAGGTATACACAGATTACTTATAGCAGCCTTTTTATTTGGTTTAATTTTCCAAAAATAAGAAGAAAATACAGGAATAGGAGAATTACACATTCACATGCATGTCACTTTAAGTGTATGCATTCTAATTAATGTGTAAGTGTAAAACTTCCAGGTAATTAACACCATAACAATGTATCAGTCAATGCTCACCTAGAGTATAAATAACTCAATCCATAGTCTGGTAGCAGCAGAGATACAATATAAAATAGCTCTACTTTGTCATATTCATGAATATCTGAATAAATCAAAGATTCATCTGAAAATGTTCCTCCATATCAGGGGTCTCCGAACTCTCCAAAACAAAGGGCCAGTTTAGTATCCATCAGACTTTAGAGGGGCTGGACTGTGGCCATTGGGAGTAGAAAATGTCCTGGTGTTGATAACAATGCTCCAACATTGTTGTCAGTGAGATGAATTATTCCCCATCATTGGTGTCAGCAGAAGAAATAATGCCCCATTGTTGGTGTCAGTGGAAGGAATTGTGACCCATCATTGGTCTCAATGGGAGGAATAGTGCCCTAAGGGCCAGATAAAGGCAAGCAAAGGGCCATAATTTGGAGACCACTGCTCTATATGGTCCATCCAGTTCCTTAAAGTTAAGCCAGGTGTTAAATAACAAGTACTGTATATCAGACATGGGAATAAGTCACACATGTGCAAGTCACAAGCAAGTCTCAAGTCTTAACCTTCAAGTCTCAAGCAAGTCCCAAGTTACTGTGGCGAAAAGCAAGCAAGTCAAGTCGAGTCCCTGTTAGAAGTCAAGTCATTTATTTTGGTCAAGTCACAAATCAAGTCAAAATACTGATCTACCCCAATTTTCACCTTTAAATCAGTTAGAAGTCAGTGGTCAGGAAAGGTTTTGTTTTATTTTTAACATTAACAAAACCGCTTAGTGCTTTTTTCTTGGCATATTAAAGAAACATTTTGAATGCTCAAACAGCTCAAAATCCTTCGTCCGGCCATGTTTCAACACCACAGTCACTAAAAACATGTTAAGTACTTCCATTGTTAAACATCCAGTGTCCTAAAAATCAGAACACACTGAGGTGTTTTAAGTGACTATGGTGTCAGAAACATAACAGGCACATTCATTTTGCTTTAACACATCTTGAGAAAATGCAAATATTTAACCACTTTACCACCGGTGGATTTTGCTGTCTTATGTCCAGGCCACTTTTTGCGATTCAGCGCTGTGCGACTTTAACTGACAATTGCGCGGTCGTGCGACGCCGTACCCAAACAAAATTTACATCCTTTTTTCCCCACAAACAGAACTTTCTTTTGGTGGTATTTGATCACCTGTGCGATTTTTACTTTTTGCGCTATAAACAAAAAAAGAGCGTTTATTTTGAAAAAAATAACAATATTTTTAAAACATTTTTATATGAAATCCCCCCCCCCCCCCCAAAAAAATGTAAAAATCTAATTTTGTTAAAATTTTTGGCCAATTTGTTTTCTGCTACCTATGTATGTTATCAAGCGTATTTTGATTGGTTTTGCGCAAAAGTTATTGCGTTTACTAACTAAGGGAAAGATTTCTGTCATTTTTGGTGTTTTTTTTTTTAACGAGTAATGGCGGCGATCTGCGATTTTTTTGCGGGACTGCAACATTGCGGCGGACAGATCAGACCCTTGACTGACATTTTTGACACTTTTGGGGTTACCAGTGACATTACTGCAGTAATCAGTGCTGTAAATATGCACTGTTACTGTAAAAATGACACTGGCAGGGAAGGGCTTAATTTTATTGGAGAGTTAGGGGTTAATGTATGCCTGGTGCTTACTGGCGTGTGTGGGGGGAGGGGACTGTGTGAGTCAGGGACAAATCAGATGTTCAGCTATGCTGAACACTGCGATCTGTCACTCCCTGTCACTGAGGAAATCCGCCCGCTCTGTTTACACAGGCGGGCGGATCTCCAAACTAGATTACCCGACGATCGGGGAAGAGCAGCGGCGATCGCCGCCGCTCCTCCCCTGGCCCGACTTCATGCTGTGAATGAAAACAGCGGGAGCACGCCTCCGACGGCGCGCGAGCGCCGCCTACAGGGGGAGGAGTCCAGCGACGTAGTACTACGTCGCTGGACGATAACGAACCACTTTGCCGCAGTACGGTCAACGTGACCGGTCGGCAAGTGGTTAATAACTTAAAAAAGTAAAGTAATTTCGAGTCATATGTCTCAAGTCAAAGTCAAGTCTCAAATCATGAATACCGAGTCAAAGTCAAGTCGAGTCTTTTATTAATTTTAGTCAAGCAAGTCTCAAGTCCTCAAACTGGTGACTTAAGTCTGACTCAAGTCAAGTCATGTGACTCAAGTCCCCCACCTCTGCTGTATATCCAATAGGGGAAATGTTAAAATCTAGTAGGCCTTAGATCCTAAAAAACAACTTCAGCCCTCTTTAGTTTGGCTCCAGCAATGCATCACCATTTTCGTTATTATGGCACCTGCACCGTATTATTCCCTTATGGCACATGCACCGTATTATTCCTTTATTATGGCATATGCACTGTATTATTCTCGTATTATGGCACATGCACCGTATTATACCCTTAATATGGCACGTGCACCGTATTATTCCCTTAATATGGCACATGCACCATATTATTCCCGTATTATGGCACATGCACCATATTATTCTCGTATTATGGCACATGCACCATATTATTCCCGTATTATGGCACATGCACCGTATTATTCCCGTATTATGGCACATGCACCGTATTATTCCCGTATTATGGCACATGCACCGTATTATTCCCGTATTATGGCACATGCACCATATTATTCTCGTATTATGGCACATGCACCATATTATTCCCGTATTATGGCACATGCACCGTATTATTCCCGTATTATGGCACATGCACCGTATTATTCCCTTAATATGGCACATGCACCGTATTATTCTTGTATTATGGCACATGCACCATATTATTCCCGTATTATGGCACATGCACCGTATTATTCCCGTATTATGGCACATGCACCGTATTATTCCCGTATTATGGCACATGCACCGTATTATTCCCGTATTAAGGCACATGCACCGTATTATTCCCTTATTATGGCACATGCACCGTATTATTCCCTTATTATGGCACATGCACCGTATTATTCCCGTATTATGGCACATGCACCGTATTATTCCCGTATTATGGCACATGCACCGTATTATTCCCTTATTATGGCACATGCACCGTATTATTCCCTTATTATGGCACATGCACCGTATTATTCCCGTATTATGGCACATGCACCGTATTATTCTTGTATTATGGCACATGCACCGTATTATTCCCGTATTAAGGCACATGCACCGTATTATTCCCTTATTATGGCACATGCACCGTATTATTCCCGTATTATGGCACATGCACCGTATTATTCCCGTATTAAGGCACATGCACCGTATTATTCCCTTATTATGGCACATGCACCGTATTATTCCCGTATTAAGGCACATGCACCGTATTATTCCCGTATTATGGCACATGCACCGTATTATTCCCGTATTATGGCACATGCACTGATTTATTCCCTTATTATGGCACATGCACCGTATTATTCCCTTATTATGGCACATGCACTGATTTATTCCCTTATTATGGCACATGCATGGATGAGCCGGACAACTCTGCCCAGCCTTCAGGTATTGGCAGAGCTCCTTGCCACATCTGTACACATACAGGAGATTTGGCACGCATGTGCAAACATGGCAACGTTTTGGAAATTCCCAAACATCTGTCTTTGCACATGAGCTGGGAAAGCTGTGTGCATGCAGGTGTGCTGGAACCCGTGTTTGTGCATGTCTGCAGCAGGGTTCAGTAGGGTCCCAAAGCTATGAGATGCATCTGTACATGCACAAAATCTGGGGGGGGGAGTGCAAACATCCTTCTCACCTTGGTGAGAAATGCCGTAGCGCTGATCTGAAAAACAAATCTTTAAAAAAAAAATCCGTATTCCAATTGTGAGAGAGGAAGGGGGGGAGGCAGGGCAAAATTAAAATAATTTTAGAATGAAGTTCCACTTGAAGCTAACCATACACAGATTCCTCCATCTACGCTATGCACATTATGTATTATGTATTTTGACAGCCAGCACAGAAAGCTGTCACAATACACACACAGCAGATCCATTTGATTGGATGTAGCCGAAGTTGGGCCAAAAATATTCCACCAGACTCCTCCGATTTTTCAGTTGAAGGATGTCAAGTGAGAGGCAACCAACAGAACCACCGACTGAGCAAATGTCACCCTGTTCCTCAGAAGCCAGACTTGATCTGTATAGCAAATGGCCAACTTTAATAAGGAAGCAGTGATGCAGAAAAGAGTTTGAGTGCAATAAAATACCAAAGTCCTGGCTCGTGGCAAAGTGACAGGTAGGAGGCTATGTGAAAAACATCCTCTAATTTCAAGCCATCTAAACACAGAAGGAGTCTCTGTGTATCCAGAATATTCCTTAAGAAAGATAGCCAGACGTATCGAAACGCGTCAAAAGTAATTCTGTGAAACTGAGTGACATTACCCACAGAGTAGATTGAATTTAGAGCAGAATTTCTGTTCTTTGGCTTGGATATAATCTTCTTTTCTCTCCATAAGGATGGAGCCATCTTTGCTCAGGTAGTATCTACTTCCTGGACTGACATGCCAGTTCTGAGATTACACAGTTATGTAAATCCTGGTGGTTGTGCGTGAAGCTAGAAACAGCCAAGCATCTAGCATTTTCAGAATGAGGTCAACAAGAGAAACCCTAGTATTTTACTTGTTACAGGTTTCATTTAATCACTTTTGCACCGGCGCCTCCCGGCTCTTTAAGAGGTTTCAGATGCTGGGAGTCAGGGCGGGGTTTATGATCATGCGGCCGCCATGATTGGCTGTCATGGCGATCACATGATCGGAAAGCTCCAGCTCACGGGAGCTTTTCGTTAGCCGCTGGTAACTGTGTCGGGAGCATGCAGGGCACACACTCTCGGCACAGCTGTGTCTACTAATCGGTGCGCAAATATGCGGCCGCTCAGCACTAAGGCCCAGCCACAGAGAGGCCGCATATTTGCATACTGTTGGAGCCTAGGGGTTCAAGCACAAATTACAAACTTTTTTTTAAGCTTTAAATAGAATGGAGAAACGTATATTTTGCTATTGTTGTCTGTGATTCCAATGGGGAGATTTCCTTTCACTTCTTGCCATGGGGACATCAAAAGACAATGGAAGAAGTGATAAGGACGTGTGTCACCGAAACAAGAAGACAAAGCAATAAAAACTCACAGAGGTTCTATCCTATCCCCCCTCCACTGGAAATTAAAGTGTTTCTTTTTGCCATCTTTTTTGCCATCTCCAATGTGGAGATTTCTCATCACCTCCTGTCCCTGTGACACCACACCAGATATGGAGAAATCTTCCTAGCAGAGACACAGACAGCAAGAAACACCAACCCTTGCCTACTAAAAATAATATAAAAAATTATTAACCACTTCAGTTCCGGAAGGTTTTATCCTCTTATTGACCAGGCCATGTTTTGCGATTCGGCACTGCGTTACTTTAACGACAAATTTTGCGGTCGTGCAATGCTGTAGCCTAATACAATTGATATCCTTTTTTACCACAAATAGAGCTTTCTTTTGGTGGTATTTGATCACCTCTGCGGTTTTCAGGTTTTGCGCTATAAACAAAAAAAGAGCGACAATTTTGAAAAAAAAAACGCCATATTTTTTACTTTCTGCTATAAAATATTCCCAATAAAAATGTCAGTTTAGGCCAATTTTTATTCTGCTACCTGTTTTTGTTTAAAAAAAGAAAAAAACCCTAAAAGCGTATTTTAATTGGTTTGCGCAAAAAAAAAAGTTATTGCGTTTACAAACTACGGGATAGATTTTTGCTATTTTTATTTATTTTTTTTATTTTTTATTAGTAATGGCAGCGATCAGCGATTTTTATCGGGACTGCGTCATTGTGGCAGACAGATCGGGCCCCTAACTAACATTTTTGACACTTTTTGGGGACCAGTGACATTACTACAGTAATCAGTGCTAAATAATACGCACTGTTACTGTATAAATGACACTGGCAGGGAAGAGGTTAACACTGGGGGTGATCAAAGGGGTTAATGTATGCCTAATTGTGCTTACTGACTGTGTGGGGGAAGGGTTCTGTGACAGGCACAGAGAGATCGGGGTTTTAGCTTAGCTGAAACTGCTGCTCTCTCCCTGCCTGTTGGACAGAAGACTCGCCTGCTTTGTATACATAAGCAGGCGGGTCTTCTGTCGGTTTCTCAGACGATTGCGGGAGGGCAGCGGCAATTGCCGCTGCTCCTTCCGCGGCCCATCTCCCGATGTGTCTAATCACAGCAGGAGCGCGGCTCTGGGGGCACGCGCGCCGCCGCAACACCTCGTGCACGAAATCACGTAGTACTATGTGATTTTGCGCAGCCGAGCCGCACTGCCACAGTAATACTATGGAGGGCGGTCGACAAGAGGTTAAAGTTGTACTTTATCTAACTAGAGTTAAGCCCCGTACACACAGGTTGAATGTCGAGGCGCATCAGCCGGTTCAATAGAAACAGGCTGACATTCGGCCCGTGTGTACTGCAGCTGATCAGACAGAAGCCAGCCATTCGACTGTATTCTGTCCAAAAAGGTCTGCTGACTGGCGCTCTCAGCCAATGGCTAAGAACGCTGGCAGGAGTTTTCTGGCGGGGGCGTAACCCCTGTCAGAATGCAATATAACAGCAAAGGAGATCACTGTACTAACATTGGATTATTAGTATGGGACGTAGATGAAAAAGGCGCTGGTGATCTTTTATATTTACTGGAATAAAACTTGTTCAGGGTAGCACGTGTATTAAATATGTATTAGAAGTGCTTATTAGTGAATAAATTATTATAATTAAAGGTAATAGATATATTTTAAAGTGCACAACTCAAAATTAAAAAATATTTCTGTTGCTTATTGGTAAATAAATATATAAATAGTTATATATAAATAAATAAAAAAATAAATATATTGTACATGCAACAAGCAAATCAATTATATAAATATATAATATTCCGTGCAGCAAGCAAATAAAAGTGCTTAATAGTGCGTGCATAAAAAACTCATCAAATATAAGCAGATATATTCGTGCTCTCCAGTGAAAAATAATTATATAGCAAGTGTCTCTGCAATTCGTGCAAAAAATATGCTCCTTAAAGTGCTTCAGGTGGTGGGGTGTGACACACGTGGCCTCTTACCAGCTTCCAATGAGTCACAATGACTCCCAACGCCTGTGATCCCTTTAATTGGGTGGATCAGACCTCTCCTCGATATCTTTTGGGATGGATATCTGCTCCTACATTAGGCATGTATGGACCATATAGTCCGCATAAAGATAAACAAAAAAAAACCTCCAATAGTGAAATATTGTATGCTTTATTTGAAAATTAATAAAAAGGTATACAGTTGGTCCCTTACTATTAGTTGTGCCCTCCTGG
>NC_138775.1:257940573-257978073 GCF_965119305.1 Pelophylax lessonae | reverse complement strand
CCACAGATTCTCAATAGGGTTTAGGTCTGGAGACATGCTTGGCCAGTCCATCACCTTTACCTTCAGCTTATTTAGCAAGGCAGTGGTCATCTTGGAGGTGTGTTTGGGGTCATTATTACTTTGGAATACTGCTATGCGGCCCAGTCTCCTAAGGGAGGGGATCATGTATTGGTTCCCTCAATGAACTGTAGCTCCCCAGTGCCGGCAGCACTCATGCAGCCCCAGACCATGACACTCTCACCACCATGCTTGATTGTAGGCAAGACACACTTGTCTTTGTACTCCTCTCCTGGTTGCTGCCACACACGCTTGACACCCTCTGAACCATATATATATATATATATATATATATATATATATATATATATTATTATTATTATTATTATTAATAATAATCAAAAAATGCAGTGTAAATATAAGTGTAGTGACATTATTGACACAAGTGACATTAATGCAAGATAGGCAAAAAAAAGTATAATAGGTTAGTAAGTATAACAATTATAAACATAAAAGTAGCTCATAAGTTGAAAAAAAAAATTATAATGACTTAATTTCATTATATAACTATATGAGTTGTGAACAATATTTGAGAGAAATAGGCCTTTTGTGTACATAGGAAAAGTCTTAGATCTTTGAGTTCAGCTCATGAAAAATGGGGGCAAAAGCAAAAGTGCTTCCTTTATAATTGTGTTCAGTATATATATATATATATATATATATAAAAAAATCAAAACGTGATGCGCCAGATGTGCACAAAATAGATAGGTGATCTCATAAAAACAGTATAGTGTCCATCTATATAGGTGCTACAAAATACAAAACCACCTATATAGATGGACACTATACTGTTTTTATGAGATCACCTATCTATTTTGTGCACATCTGGCGCATCACGTTTTGATTTTTTATGCTTTTGATTGTGAGGTGTGGACACGATTAGTGTATGCAGCCGGATTTATTGATTTATTTATTTAGGCACATTGATTTGTTGGATATTGTATTTACACGCACATTGATTTATCACCTGGCTTTGCGCTGATAGTTTTTTTCACTGTATATATATATATATATATATATATATATATATATATATATATATATATATTATTATTGTTATTATTATTAGTAATAATAATCAAACAAATGCAGTGTAAATATAAAAGTATAGTGACATTATTGACACAAGTGACATTAACGCAAAATAGGCAAATAAATGTATAATAGGTTAGTAAGTAAAACAATTATAAACATAAAAGTAGCTCATAAGTTGAAAAAAAAATTAAAAATTATAATGACTTAATTGCATTATATAATTATATGAGTTGTGATTTATAAAAGATGCCTAAGGAAAGAAATCTCCATATATTCCGAGGGAGTTCTGGGAACCTTTTTTCTTCCCATAATATTTATAAACCAGAAGAATGACATGTGTGAAACTAATTAAATCTCTGTGACATGCAGCAGGGAAAATGGATCCATCACAAGCCGTTTGTCTAACATCTTTGTTTGTACAAGCGCAGTGACTAATGTCAGGAAAAATCACAACTACACCATTAGAATGCCTCCAGTCTTTTTTAAGAGCTGAAAGGTAACTGCTGCCTTTAAGCTGCACTACACAGGAGGAACCGACTTGGCAGCGTGCTCGCTTGCGGATAGTGTTCCACTTGGAGGAACGCAAAGGCTATTTAATATAAATGAAAGAAATAGGAACGTCTTTTAGACCAACATCATATATTTAATCTTGGGAACGAAACCACATATCACCGTCAAACCGTTCCACCGCGGCAGCTCCTAAATTGAAGCTGCAAAAAAGTGAACTGTAAAAATATTTCAGCAGTCACTTACAGTGTATTTTATTAATTAAAAATCTACTTTTTGTATCTGCTCCTTATTTCCCCGGCCGCTCTTTTCCAACTCATAATACTGTAGGTTTTGGCCTCGTGCGTGGAAGGACGTGCCAGGCAAAACAAGACGGATCGTCGAGTTGGGGAAGATCCCCGGGAGTTTGTGTTGCGTTGAGAAGTGAAAACTTTTCAGGTTAGATTTGTCTTTCTTTTTTTTTTTTACTGACGGGTTTTCGGTTTGAAGTGGGATCGGAGGTCTGGGTAGTTTGCTGTCACAGTCAGGCTTTAAGTAATGAATAAAGTAATTTCGCCTCATGGGTTTTGGCAAGAGAGCCATTCTCAAATCAACAAAAGTTTTAGAATAGTGCACTTGTCAATGAGTAAAGTTCTTAAAGGAACGCTCCATTTTCACAAAAAAAATATATATAATTGCTACCCCGGCTATTTAGAAAATTCTTGTTATGAAAAAATGACCTTACCTTCTTAACCAGTTGCCGACCACACTATAGAAGTTTTACTGCTACAGGGTGGCCACACTGTGCAGGATTACGTACAGTATCTCACAAAAGTGAGTACACCCCTCACATTTTTGAAAATATTTTATTATATCTTTTTATGTGACAACACTGAAGAAATGACACTTTGCTACAATGTAAAGTAGTGAGTGTACAGCTTGTATAACAGTGTAAATTTGCTGTCCCCTCAAAATAACTCAACACACAGCCATTAATGTTTAAACCTCTGGCAACAAAAGTGAGTACACCCCTAAGTGACAATGTCCAAATTGGGCCAAAAGTGTCAATATTGTGGAACCCAGATTACTTTAGAGAGGTTGGAAAACTCCTTGTCCAGCTTCCCCAGCCCCTCTTATGTGTAAGTCACCCTGTGTCTATTAAGAGCACAGGGTGAACAAGAACCCCAGTCGGGTCTGCACTAATCAGACTCGCTGTACAACCACACTAGACTCAGCCTTTCGCGTTACCCCGGTTATCCTGGGTTCTATATGTGTGGTTTGTGTTGAAAGAGTGAGGGGCCTCTTTCACTTGGGACAATAATATTTCTGAACAGTGTCCCTCAGGAAATATATGAAGATGAAAGGTTTGACTTTTCAGATTGCTAGAATATTGCAGGAGTGTCTCATAGACCCTTGCTAGATAGTGAGGTGGGGTGGGGTTTGTTATTGTTAAGTACCTGTATCCCATTGTTCTATTGTTTCTGTCTGCTTTAAGATCAACGTATTATGGGATGTATATGTGTATGTGGATTGACTACTGAGGGGGAGGGGGGATTGTCCCAGAGTGTATATCTCTTTGTGCTTGTGTTTCAATAAACAGTTCATTCTGGTTGAGTCCAAAACTTGTACTGTCGAGTTCTTGGGGTAACTATAGCCAGATTCACAGGTCTTGTGTTCCGGAGCTTAGGAATCAGTTTCTTGGGGGAGATACCCAGTTGGGGTGTCCGGAGTCCATCACATTTATAAATGAGATGGTAGACAAGTAGTTAAATCAAGCTCACAGTTGCTACTGCTGCTCTGAGTTTCATACCCGTTGGCGAAGGGCTTTCTGATAAAAGTGACCTGTTCTGCCCTAGAGCCGCCTAATCACTTTTATGGGGCTATCAAAGTGCACCCATGCCAGTGGCACCCGCAGTTGCTCTGTCTGCACAGAGGTTAAAATCAAATTACAAGCATCCCCTTCAGTATTTTTCATGAGACCATTTCAAAGCATATTTCTGAATGTAAAGTCTCATTCACACCGCTGGTTACATGCAGCCAGTGGATTCTTGCAGCTGGAATGATCAGCGCATGAGAAAAGCAGCGGCTGCTTAGCCTATTTAGACTACTGATGAAGTACTCTTTAAATAAAGCTTGTACAAAACCAAACAAAAAAAAAAAAAAAAAGGGGCAGTGCTCTGAATCAAGCACCACACTGCCCCCTAGCCAGCAAGCAATGCTGAGCAGCTGGAGTGCTGATCTGCTCCAGCTGCTCTGCCATTTGGCCATAGGTGTGCACAGCCTATTGCATTTGGGTGTGCACCCCAAAGTTCAAACACCTATGCATGTGTATGTGCGCATGTGTATATACACTGACAGTAGAGCCGTGTATGGTGTCAGTAGGGCAGTGGAAGGTGTCAGTAGTTTTTATTTTTAATATTTAATATTTTATTATTTTTTACAATGTTATTATTACTTATTTTTTATGATTTTTTTAAGAGCCCCATTAGGGAGCTTTGGTGAAATATTAGGGGTCCAAACAGGGGGAATTTGTGCCAAATGGGGTGATTAGGGTGTGCCCAAGCACACTGGCACACCCTGTGCACACACCTAGTGTGAATTGGCCCACAATACATGGGTGATTCTGTAAGCACCACCAAGCTTAATCAACCGTAATCTGAAAATCAAAGGCATCAGGTGGAAAACTCTTGGCCAAACAGTGACTGCAGCCAATCAGATCCACTGCTAAAGTATTCTGATTAGCTGGGAGGTGAGGATCCATCATTAATGCTGTTTAGCATGGATGGGGGAATCTATTAATCGCTCCTGCTTAGCCGTAGCTGTGGGCTCTGACACTTAACCTGCTTGATGAGAATTCTCTAAAACGTCCGATTGCACATTAGACATTTGTGAAAGTAATTTGGAATCGGCTTCCCAACACTTAACTAATTTGGGCGCCGTCCAATATGGATTCCGTGACAGTTTAAAAGCGGAGAACCTCCCGTGACCCCGCTTGATAATGTGTTAATGGTTTGCAAATGACTAATTCACCTTTGCTGTTTGGGTAGAATGGGAAGATGCGTTCGTTCATTCAGACTTGGTATAATTCCTGAACAATGTCCTCGCATAGGCTGGCACCATGACCAGAAAGCCCAGGATAACCTTTTTTATTGCACTTTTAACTTGTAACACATTTGCTGTTCTTCATTTCCTTGGTTACATTTAATTACTTTTTCCTCCAGTTTTATGATTCTTCATTTAGCTGTGACCTTATAGCCCTTCCCATTTATTTATTTTTTCACATTTTACTGGGTTAGTATGAGTAAGCTTTAAAGCTGAAGTTTAATCTGCTCTAATTTTGTCTTTCCTGGATGGTATTTTTAAATAAAACCTTTCCTTTTTTTATTATATATCATATTTTAGACCCAGCCATATCATCATTGGGTCTCTCTGCTTCTTTATGCATTGCATGCAGATCATGGCTGGTGGGAGGGGTCAGTTTTGCCAACTGTAAGTATTTTCACTGGTAGTCAGTAAAAAATGGGCACTTTTCTCCTGACAGTAAAAGCCAGTGACAGGAAAAGGTTGCCAGTAAAAAATATGGCGGTGATGCTCGGATAACTGACCGAGACTATCCGAGTGCCTGCTACAGTGTGTTTGGGTGGCGCCGGTGGGGGGTGGGTCTGAGTGTGTAGTGTGATGTCATGGTGCAAGGGAGCCAAGTGGAGTGGCCAGAGCCTTGTGTGTGTGTCTGTGGGACGGGAGCAAGGCAAGTCGCGAGCGGGACTGTCAGTGCTGTTTGGACTGGAGTGGACTGAAGGGACCATCTGGCAAGGAGAGAGACTGTCACTGTAACTCAGGAGGGGGGAGAAGGGACTGTCATGTTGGTGATCTGTGCTGCTGCACACTGCTGTCAGTGTCAATGTGAGAGCCAATTTCATGTGTGTGTGTCGGTGTTCTATCAGAATACCGCTGCCTATCAGATTCTGCAACCGTAACTGACGTTTGGACAAGACACATTTACTGCGCATGCGCTATGCCTTCCAACATGGCCGTTATGCGTTCCAATAGGTTTCCTAATGTAGCAGAACATGAAGCAGTGGCGGACATCTTATTACACCCACGCAAGTCTTGAATTTTACATTATATAATCAGTTTGTCGCTGAGCAGTGCAGGGTGTACCAAGATGGCCGGTGCCACCTTCTACCTGCAGGTTTCTCACTATATTTACTATATTACAATAATAATAGAAATGTAATACTGTTATTTAGTATATAAAGTGAGTTTACCGCAAAAATAAATGTAAAATTCAAGACTTGCGTAAGTGTAAGAAGATGTCCGCCGCTGCTTCATGTTTTGTCACATTAGGAAACGTATTGGAGGGCATAGCAGCCATGTTGGAACGCATGCGCAGTAAGTTGTTCTTGTCCGAACGTCACTTCTGGTGACCGGTTGAAGAATCTGATAGGTAGCGGTATTCTGATAGAACTCCGCCCATTCTAATTTCTTGCCCTCCTGAGTCCTGTCCCTGAGCTTCTTACTTACTATATCGAAAATGACAGGTGGCACTCTTTAACGGCAGCACTGTTGTTGGAGAGGAAGTCAAGAGAAACAGGATTACTCTATGGTTTTCTGGGTCACTGGCAGCCATCTTGAGTCAAGCAGAGCCTATTTAAGGCCCTGGCTCCCAGTTTTGGCGCACATTTGCGAGTGGGCAGTGTAGGGAAAGCTATCCCGCCTGTTAGGGACAGTACTAGTGGTAGGGAAAGGATCCTGGCAAGGAGAGAAAGCGTAGGTTTTGCTACTCCTCTGGACCTTCTCCTGTTTGGGCATGAGGAGCCCAGGTCGCATTCCGCCCTCTTTACAGGCACTGTCAGTCCAGCTGAGCATCAATCCATTCCCTTTGCTGAAAGTGCACCTGGTTGGGCGGTTCTCATTCTGGATTGTTGTGAACTACTAATGTATTACTTCAATACAAGTTCTCCATTGAACCCAACTGTGTGAATTATTGCTGCAGCACCACGCCGCTCCCCACCTACATGTGACTCCCCCCTCCAAGCTTTACAGGCTCTGCTGGCCCACCTGTTGGGCCAGGACCTGCATGGTGTGTGCTGCCGGATGGGAGGGAGGGAGACCAGCAATCTTTATGTCCCATATGTGATATAAATAAAGTTTTTGTGAAAAAAGTGTAAAAAATTAAAGTTACACTCAAGCTCTTAAACCCCATCCAAACTTTTTGAACCCGCCCCATGTACATGCACATACTAATGAAAATGCACATGTTGGGCTTGCCTATGTACAAAAATGTTGCTTAAACTACTTATATTACATCTTGTCATACATACCGGAGTGAGAGCAATAATTCTAGGCCCATCGTTTATGGTTAGCTCTAAACTGATGACCTGGGGCTTTTAATGCATGTGGAAATATGGGGTAAATATGGGAAAGTATGAAGTTTTTCGTCATTTTACGTGGACATGTAGCTGCAATGCTTGGTATGTTGGGTATCTATTTATTTATTGCAACCTCATCTGTTATAACTTACTAAAAATTGGATGAATTGTTGTGATTGTATGCCCTAAATAAACTTTAAAATTTGCTCTTGATAAACTGTCACAAAAATATTGTATGACCTAAAACATTGGATCTGCCACCATTTTATTCTCCAGAAAATGTATTTGAGAAAATATATACTGTTTGGAGGTTTTACCTAATATTTAGACCTAAAATCATTTTGTAATCATGTGTAAAAAAAAAAAAAATGGAAAAATAAATCCGGGGGAAAAAGGCGGCTACCCTACCCACATAGTACTCCAATTTGGGAAAACTGCAGCTGTATAATAGTATAAGTAAATTAATATCTAAATGAAAGTATGAATGCCTCTGTAAATTTGAAAGATACAGGTGCAACTCAAAAAATTGTAATATCATCAAAAAGTTAATTTATTTCAATAAATCAATTCAAAAAGTGAAACTTATATATTTTATATAGATGAATTACACACAGAGTGATATATTTCAAGCATTTCTTTATTTTAATGTTGATGATTATGGCTTACAGCTACTGAAAACCCAAAATTCTGTATCTCAGAAAATAAGAATATTGTGAAAAAGTTCAATATTGTGGACTTGTGGTGTCACTCTCTAATCAGCCAATTAACTATCTGTAAAGGTTTCTAGAGCCTTTAAATGGCCTCTCAGTCTGGTTTAGTAGGTTACACAATCATGGGGAAGACTGCTGACTTGACAGTTGTCCAGAAGACAGTCATTGACTGAGACACCCTCCGCAAGGGTAAGTCACAAAAGGTAATTGCTAAAGAAGCTGGCTGTTCACAGAGTGCTGTATCCAAGCATATTAATGGAAAGTTAAGTGGAAGATAAAAGTGAGGTAGAAAATGGTGCCCAAGCAACATGGATAACTGCAGCCTTGAGAGGATTGTGAAGCAAAGGCTATTCAACAATTAGTGTGAGATTCACAAAGAGTGGACTATGGCTGTGTCAGTGCTTCAAGAGCCACCACACACAGACGTATCCAGGACATGGGCTACAACTGTGACATTCCTTGTGTCAAGCCACTCCTGAACCAGAGACAACATCAGAAGCGTCCTACCTGTGCTAAGGAGAAAAAGGACTGGACCGTTGCTCAGTAGTGATGTCGCGAACCTAAAATTCGCCGTTCGCGAACGGCGAACGCGAACATCGGCAAATGTTCGCGAACCGGCGAACCGGGTGAACCGATATAGGCTTTAATAGGCAGGCAAATTTTAAAACCCACAGGGACTCTTTCTGGCCACAATAGTAATGGAAAAGTTGTTTCAAGGGGACAAACACCTGGACTGTGGCATGCCGGAGAGGGATCACACAAAAAAAAGTTCTTAAAAATTGTAATTTTTTGATAGAGAGCCAATTATTGGAAAAATTTAAAAAAAAATAAAAATAAAAAAGCATCTGGGGGGTCTAAAAAGTGTACCTGTGAAGTTTCAGCTCTGTAGCATGTCCAGAACCAGAAAAAAATTAGAATTAGGGTTAGGGCTAGGGTTAGGCTTAGGGCTAGGGTTAGGGTTAGGGTTAGGGTTAGGGCTAGGGCTAGGGTTAGGGTTAGGGTTATTTTTATGGCTAGGCTTAGAGGGTTAGGGTTAAGGTTAGAGGGTTAGGGTTATGGTTAGAGGGTTAGGGTTAGGTTTAGTGTTAGGGGCTAGGGTTAGGGTTACGGTAAGATACTTAGGGTTAGAGTTAGTAGCCCTACCCCTACCCCTCTAACTCTAACCCTCTAACCCTAAGCACTAAAAATAACCCTAACCTTAGCCCTGACCCTAACCCTAGCCCTAACCCTAACCCTAACCCTAGCCCTAACCCTAATTCTATTTTTTTTCTGGTTCTGGACATGCTACAGAGCTGAAACTTCACAGGTACACTTTTTAGACCCCCCAGACAATAAATCCAAAGAAATTTTTTTTTTTTTTTAAGTTTTTTTTTTTTTTTTTTTTAAGGTTTTCCAATAATTGTCTCGCTATCAAAAATGACAATTTTTAAGAACTTTTTTTGTGTGATTTAGTGTCTAGGGGGTCTAAAAAGTGTACCTGTGAAGTTTCAGCTCTGTAGCATGTCCGGAACCAGAAAAAAATACGAATTAGGGTTAGGGCTAGGGTTAGGCTTAGGGCTAGGGTTAGGGTTAGGGTTAGGGCTAGGGTTAGGTTTAGGGTTAGGGTTATTTTTATGGCTAGGCTTAGAGGGTTAGGGTTAAGGTTAGAGGGTTAGGGTTATGGTTAGAGGGTTAGGGTTAGGTTTAGTGTTAGGGGCTAGGGTTAGGGTTACGGTGAGATACTTAGGGTTAGAGTTAGTAGCCCTACCCCTACCCCTCTAACTCTAACCCTAAGCACTAAAAATAACCCTAACCTTAGCCCTGACCCTAACCCTAGCCCTAACCCTAGCCCTAACCCTAATTCTATTTTTTTCCTGGTTCTGGACATGCTGCAGAGCTGAAACTTCACAGGTACACTTTTTAGACCCCCTAAACAATAAATCCAAAGAAATGTTTTTTTTGTTAAGTTTTTTTTTTTTTTCCAATAATTGGCTCTCTATCAAAAATGACAATTTTTAAGAACTTTTTTTGTGTGATTTAGTGTATAGGGGGTCTAAAAAGTGTACCTGTGAAGTTTCAGCTCTGTAGCATGTCCAGAACCAGAAAAAAAAGATAATTTTTCAGTAGAGCAGGGATGGTGGGAACCCCTTTTACACCTATATGAATTTTTTTTCTGGTTCTGGACATGCTACATATATATATATATATATTAAAAAAATACTCAAATACCAGCCCTCAAAGGGGCTTTTGGGGACAATATATATATATATATATATATATATATATCATAGAACAAAAAAAATTACACAAATACCAGCCCTCAAAAGGGCTTTTGGGGACAATATATATATATATATATATATATATATATATATATATATCACAGAACAAAGAAAATTACACAAATACCAGCCCTCAAAAGGGCTTTTGGGGACAATAGATATATATATATATATATCCAAAAAAACCTCAAATACCAGCCCTAGGAAGGGCTTTTTGGGGTGCTGTCCTTACAGCAGGAGTGTACCAAGAACACTGGCTAACAAGACCGGGAACTGTCCCCAGCTATAACAACAGCAGCAGCAGCAGCACTTTCCCTGCTCTCAGTAACACAGAAATGATCTAAAATGGATGCTGCCCTTGCTTATTTATAGGAGGTGGGAGGGTGTGGGAGGGAGGTATGCTGATTGGCCTGGAATGTGTCTGCTGACTGTGATGTTCAGGGTCAAAGTTTGCCTCAATGATGATGTATAGGAGGCGGACCGAATATCGCATATGTTCGCCCGCAGCGGCGAACGCGAACATGCTAAGTTCGCCGGGAACTGTCCGCCGGCGAACAGTTCTGTACATCTCTATTGCTCAGTAGTCCAAAGACCTCTTTTCGGATGAAAGTAAATTTTGCATTTAATTTTAAAATCAAGGTCCCAGAGTCTGGAGGAAGAGTGGAGAGGCACAAAATCCAGGTTGCATAAGGTGCAGTGTGAAGTTTCCACAGTCAGTGATGATTTAGGGAGCCATGTCATTGGCTGGTGTTGTTCCACTGTGTTTTCTAAAGTCCAAAGTCAGCGCAGCCCTCTACCAGGAAATTCTAGAGCAGTTCATGCTTCCCTTTGCTGACCATCTTTATGGAGATGCTGATTTCATTTTCCAGCAGGATATGGCACCTGGCCACACTTCCAAAAGTACCAATTCCTTGCATAATGATCATGGCATCACTTTGCTTGATTGGCCAGCAAACTCGCCTGACCTAAACCCCAAAAGAGAATCTATGGGGTATTGTCAAGAGGAAGATGAGAGACACCAGACCCAACAATGCAGACAAGCTAAAGGCCGCTATCAAATCAACCTGGGCTTCCATAACACCTCAGCAGTGCCACAGGATGATCGCCTCCATGTAATGCCACATTGATGCATTAACAGTACAATGCTGTACATGGACAGACTTTTCAGTAAACCAACATTTCTGTATTTAAAATCCTTTTTTTTTTTTGGTTTTATGTAATGCTCTAATTTTCTGAGATACTGAATTTTGGGTTTTCAGTAGCCATAATCATTAAAATTAAAAGAAAGATAAACTAACTTTTTGATGATATTCTAATTTTATGAGATGAGATGTGGAATGAAAAGGTGGAGTTTGGCTTTAAATAACCGTGCATCCATGTTAAGAGCAGTATGCCCGAGCTTGCCGAAATAACTGCAGCTAGGTGTAAACAGGCATTTTCAAAGTGTCATGACATTTCTTATTAGAGGCTTCTAATGCATTCGTAGTTTATGTCTAATGCACTTCTCAGGAGGAGGCGACAACATTACCCACTGTGACTGCTAGAGGAAAAAGGCTTTCCCTGCCTAATCTCTTGTCTCCACTAAGGAGAGCTGGAGGTCCTGAAGAAATGAAGGAACGTATATATACAAAATAAGACTTCTCAAGAAAGCCGCAACAGGATTTCATAAATTTAGCAGCTGTTTGATGGGTCTACTGCAGAATTATACCGACTAATAATGAGGTTAGGAATGCAACTGAAATGCGATGAGATACACAGAGACATACAACCTATTAGATAGAGATAGACAGAGGGATAAATAGATAGACATGATAGATAGATAGATAGATAGATAGATAGATAGATAGATAGATAGATAGATAGATAGATAGATAGATAGATAGATAGATAGATAGATAGATAGATAGATAGATAGATAGATAGATAGATAGATAGATAGATAGATAGATAGATAGATAGATAGATAGATAGATAGATAGATAGATAGATAGATAGACAGACTATATTGTAGTAAAAAGTATTGGGACGCTTGCCTTTACACGCACATGAACTTTAATGACATTCCATTCTTAGTCTGTAGGGTTCAATATTGAGTTGGCCCACCCTTTGCAGCTATAACAGCTTCAACTCTTCTGGGAAGGCTGTCCACAAGGTTTAGGAGTGTGTCTATGGGAATGTTTGACCATTCTTCCAGAAACGCATTTGTGAGGTTAGGCACTGTGGGACAATAAAGCCTGGCACGCAATCCCCACTCTAATTCACTCCAAAGGTGTTCTATAGGGTTGAGGTCAGGCCAGTCAAGTTCCTCCACCCCAAACTTGCTCATCCATGTCTTTATGGACCTTGCTTTGTGCATTGGTGTACAGTCATGTTGGAACAGGAAGGGGCCGTCCCCAAACTGTTCCCACAAAGCAAGGAGCATGAAATTGTCCAAATATCTTGGTATGCTGGCGACTTAAGAGTTCCCTTCACTGGAACTAGGGGGCCAAGTCCTACCCCTGAAAAATAACCCCACACCATAATCCCCCCTACACCAAATGATTTGGACCAGTGCACAAAGCAATGTCCATAAAGACATGGATGAGTGAGTTAACTGGCATTTGCGCAGTCATGCAACACTGTACCCAAATAACATTTTTATAAATTTTTTCATACAAATAGAGCTTTCTTTAAGTAGTATTTGATCACCACTGGGTTTTAACTTTTTTTGTTATATAAATGAAAAAAGACAGATCATTTAAAAATATATAAATATTTTTTACTTTCTGTTATAAAACACATCCAATAAAACAAATAAAAAAAAAATTTCTTCATAAATTTAGGCCAAAATGTATTCTACTACGTGCCTTTGGTAAAAAGAAAATCACAATAAATGTATATCAATTGATTTGTAATAGTATCTGCAAACTATGGTATATATACTGGAATTTACCCAGCTGTAAATGCTATAAGGTAATCGTGGTGATCAGCAACTTAGTGTGCCTGTGATAGTGTAGCGGGCAATCTGGCACTAAGAGACACTGGCTGGGAGGGTTACCAACTGACACTGACATTGCTAGTGATACTAATACAGTGATCAGTGATAATACTGTACACTGACACTGAACTAATAACACTGGCTGGAAAGGGGTTTAATTTTAAGGGGCAATCAAGGGTCTTACCTGTGTGCCTAGCAATGTGTAATGTGTGCTACTTTTACTTTACTATCTGGCTGGCAGATCGCTGATTGGTGTACAAACCCTTGTGTGTTTGTAAACACAAAGCTCTGTGCTGTGATTGGACAATACCAATTAGCAGGTCTCAGCCATGAATCGTTAGCCAGGACCTACTGAGAAATTTGCCCTGTGTCCAACCACAATTTGGGTCAGCAGGGGGCATGCTCACTCAGAAATCCCTGACGACGTACCTGTACGTTGTCCGGAGGGGCTGTGCCACAGTAAAACTACCGTGGGCAGGCTGCAAGTAACTTAAAAGTAAAATACAAGGGCTGCTTTAAAGAGAAGTTTCAGTCTCCTGTGGGAAAAAAATACAAAAACTGTAGCTGCTGACTTTTAAAAAACAGCCACTCATCTGTTTCACGATCCAGCAGTGTGCCCACCCCAGCCGGATTCACTTCTTTCTTCTTTCCTCTTCACCGGCATCTTCACTATGGGCACCCGGCTGTGACAGCTTGTGGCTTCACAGCTGAGTGCCCACTGCACATGTGCGAGCACCGCTGCACATCATGATTGGTGGATGCAGTCTTCTGGGACAAGTCACGTGTCCCAGAAGACTGCAGGGGGGAGGGAGGAGAACTTCCATTACGACTGCCTAGGTGGTCGGAGCGGAAGTGGGAGTAGGTACCTGTCAAAATCGGGTACCTGCACCTCCCGCTCCTCAAAAGTGCCAATTGTTCAAGAAAAGTGGGGGATGAGTCCTTAAAGCAGAACTTTCCCTTTTGGGTGGAGCTCCACTTTAAAGGGTAAGTCCAGTTTCGTGGGGGAAAAAAAAAAAAGGAAATAAGTAAAAACAATATAGCGTATACAATTGCGACACAAGTCATATTGCAATTGAATGTTAGTAAAAATTAGCTTTCCTTTTCAATCTGCAGCCGCTGTAATTTTCTGAAAATGCAATGCAATATGGCTACCTGGAAGTGTTCTGTGCACAGAATGTGTATTGACCACACCCCAGAAACATAATTTCCTGCTTGTGTGATTGGCACAACAATTTTCCCAGAAGTCTGCATACAACATGGCCCCTTTCACACAGGCGGACAGTTCAGATCCGCCTATCTGTTTTTCAGGCGGATCTGAATGGATGCTCCATGCATCTCTATGGGGCATCGGATGTCAGCGCTGACATGTCCGCTGACATCCGATCCGATCCTGTCCGTCAAATCCAGATGGATGGAAACCCTATTTTCTATCTGTCTGGCAGGTTGGATCGGATGAGAACGGACAGGCGGTCCTTTCTCATCCGATTCCCCCATAGAGGACAGCGGGGATCTGACACCTCCATCTCAGCACACAGAGCGGAGACGGAGCTGTCATCCGCCTACTCAGCAGGGATCGGCATATCGATCCCCCGCTGAGCAGAAAACGGAACGGACAGGTGTGAAAGGGGCCTAAGGGGCCAGAATGTATACTGACCACACCCCAGAAACATAATTTCCTGCTTGTGTGAGTGGCTAACCAATTTTCCCAGAAGTCTGCCTAAAACACAAGTCAGATATCAGGCATCCCCTGCAACAAAAATGTCATTTTTGGTGAGATACTCCCAATAGGAACACATCTAAAGGGATGCAGACCCTGCAGCTTTCCTCATTAGAGCCCTGCAGCTGCCCAGCTGATTGATAATTATGAAACCACTCCCATTAGACGCACTTAGCACAGAGGCACAGAGGAACAAACAGTGATTTTGTCAGAATAACAAAAGGTAGGAATCTGCAACAAAGTTGTTAAAATCCTTGTAATGTACAGAGATCACCCAGAGGGGAATGATTTTTTTCTCAACAAAAGTGGAGTTACTCTTTAAGCAGCAGAGTCTCTTTAACCACTTGCCGACTGCTCACTAGAGCTCTACTGCGGCAAAGTGGTTCGTTATCGTCTGTTGGCGTAGATCTACGTCGCCAGACACTCCCCTTTCTCGGAGGCGCGCTCCCGCTGTATTCAGTCACAGCGGGAGTCGGGCCAGGGGAGGAGCAGCGGCGATTGCCGCTGCTCTTCCCCGATCGTCGGGGAATCGAGTGTGGAGATCCGCCTGCTTGTGTAAACAAAGTGGGCGGATCTCCTACGTGGCAGGCAGTGACAGATTGCAGAGCTCAGCATAGCTGAACCTGCAATCTGTCCTTGTGTCACATAGTCCCCTCCCCCCACACACGTCAGTAAGCACCAGGCATACATTAACCCCTCCCTCTCCAATAAAATTAACCCCTTCCCTGCCAGTGTCATTTTTACAGTAACAGTGCATATATATATAGCACTGATTACTGCAGTAATGTCACTGGTACCCCCAAAAGTGTCAAAAATGTCAGTCAAGGGTCCGATCTGTCCGCCGCAATGTCGCAGTCCCGCAAAAAAAATCGCAGATCGCCGCCATTACTCGTTAAAAAAAACACCAAAAATGACAGAAATCTTAAACGCAATAAATTTTGCGCAAACGAATCAAAATACGCTTATTGAGATTTTTTTTTACCAAACATAGGTAGCAGAAAACAAATTGGCCAAAAATTTAAAAAAATGTTGATTTTTACATTTTTTTGGAGGGGGGGGGGGGGGGGGTTTCATATAAAAAAATTTGAAAAATATTGTTATTTTTTCGAAATTTACATTTTTTTGTTTATAGCGCAAAAAGTAAAAATCGCACAGGTGATCAAATACCACCAAAAGAAAGCTCTATTTGTGGGAAAAAAAGGACGTAAATTTCGTTTGGGGGCGGCGGCGAACGACCACGCAATTGTCAGTTAAAGTCGCACAGCGCCGAATCGCAAAAAGTTGCCTGGACGTAAGACAGCAAAATCCTCCGGTGGTAAAGTGGTTAAATGGTTGTCTATTTGGGCTGTAATTGTGCTCTAATCCAGCGGTTCTAAGTGCACAGTTGGTCACAGGGGCACAAAGAAATAATTTTCATATCTCTACCGGTTCTCCAGGAATGATGCAGCACTCAGTCGTAAACTCTAGACACAATCCAGAGCGGAGTATCAGACTCCAAAAGGACTAAACGGACTTACTCACTGTAAATCTAAACGATGTGTAGAAAGTTTTAAAACCCAGAAACGGACGTCATAAAAATTGTTTGCATCTAAAAACAAGAAAATCATTCAAAATCAATATGTTCATAAACAGCAGATACTTTCATTATTATGCCGTTTGTTTGGATGAGGGAGGACATTTTTTTTTTCTATTCAAATTTGCATAAATACCAGTAACCTTCACATTATGAGTCACCGTACTGCTGAGCTAATGAGTTAGCAAACATTTTATGAGAACTCAAATCAGCATAGTTCACATGGAATCTTTATTTCTTATTGTATTTCCATTGGCAAATGTTAAAGGGCTTGGAAATTTGTAGCACAGAATAGCTCATATTAAAGTGTTTCTCTAACCAAATGTTTTCATTTATTCCAGTATTTATTAATGATACAGCAGGGAGGGCAAGAGGAGAAACCAGTGAGAGATGCCGCTGCAGGAGAGCCCAGGAGATCAACACTCCTCCAAATGCAGGCATCGGAGGAAGATTTATACTAATGGCTCGCACACGTTACTATTTATTTTTCCTTTAATCCAGCTGGCTGAACAAGAAAAAACTGACAGCTGCTGTACTAACAATCCAATGTTAGTACAGTGATCACCCTTGCTGTGCTATTGTGTTCTGAAAGGGGGCAACCACCCCCGTCAGAACACTTTGGTCAGCGCTCTCCCCCATTGCCCGAGTGCACTGATCAGGAGCCAGTTAGCAGACTTTTTTCTGGTCATGACCCTTTGACAGAAGCCAGCTGTTCTGACCGGCTGCTGTACACACGCTGAATGTCAGCCGGTCTCTATTGCACCAGCCAATGCCGCCTGACATTTGGTCCTTGTGTACAAGGCTTTAGGCTGTCCATAGATCATTGGCATGTCTCCAGAGCTAAACCCTATTGAGCATCTGTGGGGCATCCTCAAACGGATGGTGGATGAATGCAACATCTCTAACCTCCACCAGTTCCATGGTGTCATCATGGAGGAGTGGAAGAGGACTCCAGTGGCAACCTGTGAAGCTCTGGTGAACTCCATGCTCAAGAGGGTTAAGGCAGTGCTGGAAAATAATGATGACCACATATATTGACAATTTGGGCCCAATTTGGACATTGTCACTTAGGGGTGTACTCGCCAAGTAAATAGATACTTAACATGTCACACTTTAAAACTCTTATGGAATGGCGACAAACTACTATACTTAAAAATCTCCATAGGCAACATTTTAAACGACTTTACAGGTTATCTGTTTAGAGTTACAGAGGAGGTCTAATGCTAAAATGATTGCCCTCGCTCTAACATTTGCTGCCATACCTGTGTGTGCGCGACTTACGTATGCGTTCACTTCTGCACGCGAGCACGAAGGGAAGGGGGCGCATTCAATTTTTTTTTCCCATTTATTTTACTTTTATTTTTACAATGTTCTTTTAATTTTTTTATAATACAAGAAATGTAAGCATCCCTTGTAATATAAATAAATATGACAGGTTCTCTTTATGGAGAGATCTGTGGTTAGAAAAAAAAAATTGTTTTTGATCTTTTGCTTAAAGAAAACCCCCATTTTTTACTTCCAGCCTAGACCAGAAGTGACATTGCTCCAGTCCTCCAAGGCCATAGAGACAATCAAAGAGGATCTACTCTTTGATCGCCTATGGGAGCAGCCGGCTGCACCTTCGGATCGTTTTTTGGGCGAACCAATGGAAACAGTAAACCCGAGAAACACCGGCGAGCAGCAGGAGGGTGGGTCATTTCCTCCCGCCGCTTTCATGAGAAAGCCAGCCGCCGTCTGTAAAAAACTAAACCTGGGTTATGGCCGATATCTTCCCGGTAAACCACTTGCAAACTGCAACATGTATATATACAGTATATATATATATATATATCTATATATATATATATATATATATATAGATATATATATATATATATATATATATATATATATATATATATATATATATATATATATATATATATATATATATCGATATATATATATCGATATATATCTATATCTGTAAACCTCTGATTTTAGTGATCATCTCCTTCCTATGCAAATTTTGAAGCTTCTTCAAGCCACCTCTTCAGTTCTAATGGGTGTTGGGAAAATATCCCAAGCATCTATATCAACACAGGTAACACTAACACCTTGATCCAGTCACCATGGAAAGGAAAATGTTCTTGTCCAAACACAGGAGAGGTGTGAAAAATCTGGAACCATACTGTTTTAATCCTTGGTGTCAAGAGGGCTTTATAGGTGTTAATGCCTCCATTTCCATGGCTGAAGGTGTGAATTGTTATCAAAACAGCAGAGTAGAGATGTTAAAATTGCATTACATGTTGAAGACAGACAGTGCAAAAAACTCCCACCTCTGTTCTGTTGGATGTTCCAGTTTGACATAGATGGAGTTTTTCACACCTCTTGGGAACCAGTAGTCCTCTCTATTCAAAATGTGCACTTCTCTGTTAAAGAACATCTCTTTACCTTAAGGTAGGGGTGCTCAACCTTTTGAAGAGCAAGGACCACTTAAGTGATTTTGTTGACCGATCGTGGGCCACAATGAAATTAAGTGGTTTGAATAGCATAACGAATATTTTCCGCTGAATGCTGCTGGGAGAGAGAGGAGAAGCCAGCTTTCAGTGGTTGCAGGAGGAAAATGGAGAAATGCCGTTCCTGTTAAGTCTGCCCCCGCCACCCCTCCTGTCTAAGTCTAAAACAGAATGTAATAGGGCACATTAAAGCGGAGTTCTGGCCTCAAAATTGATTTTGGGCCTTCCGCTCACTATGGGGAACCTGAAAAAGAAATGGATAATGGCAATTTTTTTTTTTTGGTCACTTACCTTATTATAGAAGAAAATATACTCACCTTCGCCCGGGCCGTCACTTCAAGTTTGCGATGATTCCTGGGAGCTGAACGTCATCGCTCCCAGGAATCAATGTGCCTGCACCGGCCCCACTCGTTATTTCCGTTGCAGGCACGGTATTCACTGCTAAACAGCTTCTGGGCATGCCCAAAAGCTGTGCAGGGATGCCTCGCCTGCACCGGAAGTGACGAGCAGGGCCGGTGCAGTGCATTGTGGGACTCCAACGTCACGAAGAGGACACGGAAGAGGACACTCTTGAAAAAGTCACGTGTGTAGTGACGCAACGCATCGGGAGGAGCCGGGTGAAGTCACTTCCGGTTTACGGCCGTAACCGGAAGTTGTGTTTTATATCCCGCATCGGCGGTCAGCCCTTGTCTATTTTCTTATTTGTGTAAGTGTACTACATTTTTTTATTAAAATCCTATGGAAATTTACTGCACCATGATGGCTTATCTTTCATTGCCCCTATGAGATACATCTGCATTTTGGAGGATTATGATCTAAATGTGTCCAGAGATCTGAGGCTATCAGGAGGAAATTAGGTGCTCTGCTGTTTGAGATCCCACCATCTACTTGCATTACAAGGAATCTGTGCGATATCTGGAGGAGCTTTTTAAACACACTCATTTGGGTGTGCATTAAGGTAAGCGGCCATTGCACACTGTTTGGTTGGTGGATAAGAGGGACACTTGACATTTTTTTAATTAAAAATTATTCACGGTTTATTTGAGGAATCACCATTCTACATATTTATCTTAGTTTTACATCACCTTTGATTATTTGGACTTTATTGTTTTTTTGTGCACTCATCACATGTTGCACTAGATTGATTATTTTCATTGTTATATATTGCACTTGTATTCATCTGATTTATTCTTGCATATGAATTAGCGCCGATTTTCTTTGATCATTTGCACTTTGTCACTCATGGTGGAGACACCGAATAGAATTGGCTGCTTTTTCTGCTTTATTCTATTCATTTAATATTTTTTCATAATATTTATTCGTTTGTTACACACATTGACCACACCTAGAGTCATACCCCTCAGGTAGCGCATTGGTCCTCTGCTTGTTTGTTGACTGGGAAGTGATGTTTGTGAAAGATCCTTCAGTGTTTTTCAATTCCAGCTACATAGGGGATTCCCTTAAGGGCCGTACACACGAGCTGAATGTACTCTGGCTTCTATTGAACTGACGCCTCATATTTGGCCGTTGTGTATGGCCCTTAAGTTAATCTCTCCAACATAGAGTCTTGTCTCCCAGTAGGTCACCTTTCTTGGCTGGAGCACACCTCTATCGTCACACACTTGCTTTGTGTCTAAATGGCAGCAACTGTACCTCCAACTGCACTAAGTTATCCTCAAGCCTGCCATTTAACAATCCTGCACTCCTGTGCACTCACATAGGCTGCAGGGAACTAGCGAAGCCTGGACATAGGATTAAAGGTTCCTTGCCAACCAAGACACATTGGAACCTTCAAGCTCCAGGTCCGGACCCAGAACGATCAAATCCAGAGAAAACTTAAGGCACAGTTTTCTCTTCTCACAAAGCACGAGCTGGAGCTTCTCAAACTGGATCTTTGGAAGTCCTGTGCATCTCTATACCAATTTGCTAAACTCTCAACTTGGTAGGTATAAAAGCTTCTTCTTTATTATTTCCATGGAGTAAAATATTGCATAGAGCAAGCAATGCTAATGCGTTTCAGTGAAAAGATGACCTTGCTCATAGCTATGTCATGACGTTTAAACATTAGCCTGAGAGTTGTTTATCAGGTTGCAGCACCTTATTTCTTCTTTAAACTGTCTCACCATGGTAGGGCCTTGCACTGTCACACCTGTTTTAATAAAGTAGATTTTATATCTATCTCTTATACCATTTCTCAACATTTTCTTGTTCCCCGAGCCCTACCTTTTGAACTCATGGTTTCAATACCTGATGAGACCTGTTGTAAAGTGGTGGAAGGTCATCCTTACTAGCAAGAATACCGTATGGAGTCTGTAAAGGCTGACTTGTAACTGGGGGGGGGAGAAGCTAAGTGCTGCATTGCATTCCTAACATTAAAGCTAGGGGAAGGGGTCAGAAAGAAGACACCCCCTTTAGGTGGATACTATAGCCACCATGCTTACATGGCCAAAAATATTGGCACCCCTGCATTTCTGTCAGATAATGCACCGATTTGCCCATAACATTGTTGCAATTACAAATGTTTAGGCATTCTCTTATTTTTTTTTTTTTTATTTGTTTATATTGATATGATGCAAAAAGGTGGTGAAACAAAAAGCCAAATCTGACACATTCCAGCCCAAAAAACTCCATAAATGGACTGGGCAAAATGTATTGGTACCCTCAATGTGAAATTTGTTAGCACACCCCTTGGAAAAAAAACTGAAATCAATTGCTTCCTGTAACCATCAATGAGTTTATTACACTTCTCTATTGGAATTTTGGACCACTCTTCTTTCACAAACTGTTCCAGGTCTCTCAGATTGGAAGGGTTCCCTTTTCCAACTGGTGTTTTGAGATCTCTCCACAGGTGCTCTATGGGATTTAGATCTGGACTTATTTTCTGACCAGTTCAGTACTCTTCAGCACTTTGTCTTATACCAATTCCAGTAGAGAGGTGTAAGAAATTTATTGATGGTTACAGGAAGAGATTGATTTCAGTTATTTTTTCCAAGGGGTGTGCTACCAAATACTTAACTGCCAGACAGACTAGTCACATGACACTCTCAGGCACGACCAATTACTACTTTTCCTGTCCTCACTGTTTCCAACAAAAAATCTAAAAGTGTGGAAATGTTTTGAAAACCCTATATACAATATATATCTATATATATATATATATATATATAGATATATACAGATGCAAGAAAAAGTATGTGAACCCTTTGGAATTATATGGATTTCTGCACAAATTAGTAATACAATGTGATCTGATCATCATCTAAGTCACAACAATAGACAATCACAGTCTGCTTAAACTAATAACAAACAAAGAATGAAATGTTGCCATGTACACCATGTAAACATTCACAGTTCAGGTGGAAAAAGTATGTGAACCCCTAGACTAATGACATGTCCAAGAGCTAATTGGAGTGAGATGTCCGCCAACTGGAGTCCAATCAATGAGATGAGATTGGAGGTGTTGGTTACAGCTGCCCTGCCCTATAAAAAACACACACCAGTTCTGGTTTGCTTTTCACAAGAAGCATTGCCTGATGGGAATGATGCCTCGCACAAAAGAGCTCTCAGAAGACCTAGGATTAAGAATTGTTGACTTGCATAAAGCTGGAAAGGGCTATAAAAGTATCACCAAAAGCCTTGCTGTTCATCAGTCCACGGTAAGACAAATTGTCTATAAATGGAGAAAGTTCAGCACTGCAGCTACTCCCCCTAGGAGTGGCCGTCCTGTAAAGATGACTGCAAAAGAACAGCGCAGACTGCTCAATGAGGTGAAGAAGAATCCTAGAGTGTCAGCTAAAGACTTACACTGGCCAATGGTCAATGGTAACATCCCTGTTAGCGAATCTACAATAAGTAAAACACTAAACAAGAATGGATTTCATGGGAGGATACCACAGAGGAAGCCACTGCTGTCCAAACAAAACATTGCTGCACGTTTACAGTTTGGCAAAATATTCTGTGGACAGATGAAACCAAAGTTGAGTTGCTTGGAGGAAACACACAACACTATGTGTGGCGAAAAAGAGGCACAGCACACCAACATCAAAGCCTCATCCAAACTGTGAAGTATGGTGGTGGGGGCATCATGGTTTGGGGCTGCTTTGCTGCATCAGGGCCTGGATGGATTGCTGTCATCGAAGGAAAAATTAATTCCCACATTTATCAAGACATTTTGCAGTGTAATTTCTTCAGTGTTGTCACATGAAAAGATATAATGAAATATTTACAAAAATGGGAGAGGTGTATTCACTTTTGTGAGATACTGTGTATTTATATATATATATATATATATATATATATATATTATTTTGCGTGTGCTATTGACTATGTGGTGACCAATAAACAACAGCAACCTACACCTTCTTTCTCCTCTAAAAAGCCTAAAATACCTTGAGGCAAGATGAATAAAGAACTCTATGTTCCTGTATGTGTGTGTGTTATAAGCCAGCGATTCCCATAGCTCAGGGAGATAAAAGAATGATTTCCATGGTCATTAAGGACTAAACCTTGTGTTTTTTACTACTAAAGATGATGGCATGCAAAGATGTTTTCTTTTAAGAAGACAACACTTTATCCTTAAGGAATAGTAATTTATTGAGAAATGCATACAAACAAATACCGAAAAGGTCCCTGATTAAAAATGACAGCGCATCAATAAGTAGATAAGGTCCAAAGGGAAAGAAGGCACGTCAAGGTGTTAAAAAGATGCTGAGAAACTGAACACGTAATTGTGACAGTCATGAGATATAGTTCTGGTTATTTTATGACAGATGTCATAGGCAGTATAAGGTAGAAGAAAAACGATAATGGACAAAAGTTCTAAGCTTAAATGAAAGTTGAGGGCACTTAAAGGGGTAATCCCACCACGGACCAAAAAGGCCTCAAGGCTGAACCATTTTAAGAGGTTGCTTCTCAGGTCTTTAGGTCATTTGTAGAAAAAAAACCTCTAAAACCCATTGGGAATTACCTTGTTCTAAACTTTGTGATCTAATATACACCGGAGAAAACATGATAAGACATTTGTTCTCTCCATTTCATTTTTCAAATCGTAAGTGAACATGTTCTAATGGTCAGGTCTCCGAAGACCCATATATTGAATTTTTTGCTGTTCTCGCAAATATGATGCAGTTAAGTTCATAGGATGATTTGTGCGATTGGGAAAATAAGGCATACTTTTCAAATTCATGCATAAATGTTTTATGACAGTCCTTAACAAAAATCTGCAATTCCGTAAGTAAATGTTTTATTGCTGTTTCAAACAAGATCTTTAATAATGTTTACAATAATACAGTTTAGGAACATAACATATTTTTCATAAATACATGTTTACTATTTGGGTTTCTCTTTTACAATTGTAATTTTTATCTAGAAAAAAATGTGCAAAAAATCTTTTGGCTAAAAAATAACTAACTATGGCATTTTAAAGTGAACCCGTCCAGCAAAAGGGTTGATTTTTTTAAAACTGGAGAGTGCAAAATCTGGTGCAGATGCATGGTAGCCATTCAGCTTCTAACCTCAGCTTGTTCACAGTGTCTCTGATCCAAGATGGAGAGCCATGATGTCAGGACCAGCACGGAATCCAGGCAACCGGATGTGATGTCAGAGTGGGCGGCACATGTTTCCCACCACTGGTCGGCTGGAACTTCCAACTGTAGCTGTCTTTACCCCCAGGAGGCATCCCGCTGGACATTGTGGATTCATTGATATGCCTGTTTTTCACTTCCATCTTGTAAGTGTTTTTAAACCTTCCTTGTCATTAAAGTGATTTATTACTGCACTTAGAAGCGATTTCTTCTCTGCTTTGTTCTACTTTGGAAGATTATCTATTGTTTATGGATTGTTTAAAATGTTTTTTGTACTTCTCATTGGTGTTTATTAACCATAATCTATACAGACCCACTTCTTGGTAAAATTATTTATTGGGAAAGAAGGGTTTAGTTGACAACATATAGGTTAAGAAACCATAGTGGGATATATAAGAGTAACAATACATTTTAAAAGACAAGATGCACATCTAAAATGTAAACAATTTTGAACTGGGGTTGTGAAAAGGTGTTCAGAACTGTGGGTGTCAGGCAATACAAAACATTACTAGTTTAGGGCAGAGGATCTCGTTACTTCAATCTATGGCCAGATAGTATAGATACTAGGTATCTATAGGATCTCTCAGTGGGTTAATGTAGAACTATAGGCAAAACTTTATTTTTTTCATTTCAAGGAATGGTTATAACTCATATCAGATTTTTTTTTTTTTTTGCAATCTCTTTCCCGTTGCAGAGATTTCTCATAACTTCCTGTCCCATAGCCAAACAGGAAGTGAAAGTAAATTCCTGGAAATTATAAATATATGTAGGTAGTTGCCAAGTGCTGTGTTACCATAATCCCTATAGAGTTATTTAGGAAAAAACCCCCTTGAGGAATGGTTGGGACTTTAGAGGTAACTATATTAGACTCTCATAACAGAGATATGTAAATAAAACGTGTCTTTATTTTGGAAAAGTGGAATGATTGAGAAACCATCAAAACAAAAGGAACATATGTTTAAACAGTATACATGGACATTTATACAAACAGTCACAGGTTACAGCAGAATCCTCAGGATTCTGCTGTAACCTGTGACTGTTTGTATAAATGTCCATGTATACTGTTTAAACATATGTTCCTTTTGTTTTGATGGTTTCTCAATCATTCCACTTTTCCAAAATAAAGACACGTTTTATTTACATATCTCTGTTATGAGAGTCTAATATAGTTACCTCTAAAGTCCCAACCATTCCTCAAGGGGTTTTTTTCCTAAATAATTCCTGGAAATTAGGGGAATTCCTTGGGGACCCCCAGGTCACCTGAAATTGTGTCCCCATTGGAAGATTTCCCATCTATTACTTTTCTGGGTGCAACCCAAAATTTGGGGTTTTCATTTACTTTCACTTTCAATGATAATGGTAAACAGGACAAAAAGAGAGAGGGGGATTCTCTCTAACGGGGGCAAAGACAACAAAAAGTATTGACAAGGGCTATAAACCCTTTCTACTCTGTCCAAAACTGAAAAAAAAGGTTTGCCTTTAGTTATACTTTAACCTCCCTGGCGGTATGATTATGTCAGGAATTATGTACCAAAAGCGGTACAATTTTTTGCATGGAAAGTTGGCGTTATGTATTAAAGGCCTACAATTCTTAGTAATTACTGACTTAAACCTGACCAAAACAAGACTCTAGTAGACATCCCAGATGTGATGAATTTGAAACACAAACACATGAATTATAATCTAATCAATAATATAATTTTATTCAATAATTCAATGAAAAATAATGAAATTTGTCAAACAAAGAAATTCAATACACATCCTGAGTGTGAAACAGTTTGAAGCATGGAACTAGACAAAGTCCGACATTGCAATCAGGACAATAGTACCTTGTTTCCTTTTGGACTTTTCTTCCATTGCCATCCTTTTTAGAACAGCAAACGACACACATCCTGGTAGGCGCTAACTGTTTTGGGGTGGGCGGTACAAAGTCCACAAAATGACGGCCTGTCAGGCATTCTGGATTGCCAACGTCAACAGCGCGTTGTCCGGGTCTGTTAGCAGATACTGATGGCGTCGGGTGGTTGACGAAAATCTGCTCAGCCACCTTCCAGATAGAGTCAGAATGAACAAGAGGTATGTTAGTGTTTGCTTTGTAAAGGATATAGGCGTTCCAAAGGCACTGTTAAAGGAGATGCCTGAAAATCTTTTTGTAGTACTTTTTTTGTTGCTTCCGCATCGCCGGGTAAAAGGTCATTGCCTGATCGGCTCGGTCGACACCTCCCATTGTGTGATTATAGTCGATCATGACTTGTGGCTTCAACACATCTGTTCCGTGTTTTGTGCGGACCATGGCAGTGGAGGTGCTGTGCACGGTGCTCATGAGACACACGTCCTTTTTGTCTCATGACCGCATTGCCATCATTTTACCCTTTTGAAAGGCAACCATCTCTCCTTTTTTTAGCTTTTTCCTGCTAAACATTGATGGCATGTCACGCCGGTTTGGCCTAACAGTACCATACCCATCTGTTTTGTTTAGGAGCAAAACCTCATAAAGTTCCGGAGAGGTGTAAAAATTGTCCGTTGTCACGCTATATCCCTGGTTCAGCAGTGGGTCCAGCAGTGAAAGGACAGAGGATGTGGCCATCCCATAGCCGCTGTACTTGGGATTGAACTTGTAAATGATAGCATTCCATATATATCCTGTGGACGACTCACAGAGCATATAAAATTTGATCCCGAACCGCGCTTTTTTGGATGCAATAAATTGTATCCAGCTCAGGCGTCCCTTCTAGGCCATCAGACTTTCGTCCACACTGACATCCCTGTCTGGCACATAGGTCCGCTGGAAGTTGGTGACAATCATTTGGCACACCTCCCAGATTTTTTTGAGTTTGGGCGCAGGATGCGTGGCCTCATCAAACTCTTCATTGTTGGCGAAATGCAATTTTTCATGATCAGTGAAAAATGGTATTTGGACATCACTGTGCCAAAAAATGGAGTGGCCAGCATCTTATTGGTGGTCCAATACCATTTCTGGAGCGGTTTCCCCACCACCCTCTGAAGGATGATGAGTCCCAGAAACTGCCAGATGTTCTCTTTACTGACCGGTTCCCATTTTCTAGATCGGGAAAATCTGGCAAGCAGCGTAATCAGTGACTATTTTTAGAATTACCTCCTCAGTTAGAAATAACTTCAGGTACGCCAGAGGGTTGTCACTCTCCACATCAACCTTCATCCCAGGAGATCCAGTGAATCGGAATCTCGGGGGCGCTGCCTGGTCCGCATTGCTGTTTAGAGGGCACCAAGTGCGCACATCACTTAGGTCAGGTGCGGGATCATCGGCCTCACTTTCTGGATCAGTGTCGGTGTCAGCGTCAGATGACAAATCTCCCCACGACTCACTGTCACTCTGTTCTGCGAGCAGCTCTGTGTTGCTGCCGCTGTCTCTGTCGCAGTCGCTCATCTAATCCAAAAGCGCATTTGTAGGACAGCGCTTTTTTGATGCCATTTTCAAATGATTTTATTTCTCAGAAATGACAATGGCAAGGGGCACTGAAAGGGCACTGTGACTTTTACCAAAGTGATACAGTGTAATCCTCTCAGATTACACTGTATCACCTCCTTTTTATATGTTTGTGTTTGGTGCAACATTTGAATTTCCCTCCCTAGTTCCGCTCCCATGCAGCATTGCTACTGCAAGGAACGGAACCAGGAAGTCCTCATGCCGACAGACGAGCGGCGGGGATCTCGGCTGGCGACCACAGCAATGGGAGATCATCGCTGGATCGACAGGAGAAGGTAAGTGATACCGCTGCTCGCTCTGCACATCCACCCCGAGCGTGACTCAGGGATACCGATAATAGCAGGAAAAATCCACCCCGAGTCACGCTCTGGGATACCGCTAAGCTGGTTAAGTAGGGTCTACGTCAATAGGGTGCCTAAGGATAAAGAGATCTGAGATCTCCTCAATCCATAGTAGTCCATGGTAACACTGTTGGCACAACATGCACCCTGTATGTATATATTTCTGAATGGCCTAGTCAAAGTATTGACTAGGCCATGACATACCATCCATTGCGAGAGCTGTGCTGTGGCCATGACACCCGTGCGCATGTATGTAATTTACAAACAACTGGAGCCCAAGAACCCAGAGAGAAGACCAGATGAAGATGAAATCCCTCTTAGTAGTGACAGCACATTGCTGGAGAGATTTGTTTTTTTAGGTTAGAAAAAGATAATTATGGGCTATTTCACACAGGTACTCTGGCTGTGTAAAGGAAGGGTTTGGGCTGGAACCATCTGTCATTCTATGGGGATGCAGCACCTGTATGAACACAGCCGCAGGCCCTAATTGGAGAGGTGTGCAGGTGAGTGGCCCCCAAATGCACACTGTCTGTGTTCAGGCTGTACACCCTCATCCCCACACCTGTCAAATTTGGACCTGCAACTGTGTTCATATAGCTCCAGGTGGCTCAAGCCACACAAATGAACCACTGATTAACACTGTACAGACCACATCACCCTAATTCACACACAGAGAATTATTTATCAACTCACTTTCATCTTTTAGATTTAGCAGTAATTCTGTGAGTTATGTTGTATTTATTTCTGCTAGTAATGATTTTATTGTATTTTTATCGAAACATAGCTTTAATATTTTCTTGGGGGGCTGTCAGGTAGTCTGTACGGGGCCCCGCGTTTTCTATCAGCAGCCCTGTCTATACCTGTCATCAATAACACATGCCATACATTTAGCACCACTAAATGATACTTAGTTCTGTAATCCCTAAAGGGGGCAGCACTGGGAAGTGGATAGAGGATGGAGAAAAGGGACAGTGCTCTAAGGTGGGTAGGTGGTGGAGACAAGGGGTGACTTAGGGGAGGGGGGAGTACCTGCACCTATTCTATGAGAATAATAGCCCTCTACAGGGGTATATTTAAAAACCAATACATTGGTGGCCAATCAATCAAAGTCATTTAAGACACATGCACCATGAAGAATAACCCACAGTGAAAGTTTTGTGAATGGAAAATGAACTGATTTATAAATATGCCCCATAATGTCACATGAAAGATCTTAAGACATGTTCTTCCCCCACTAGTCTTGGGTTTAATTTAAGAAATTATCCAATGTATTGATATTTTTAACCTCATTAAAATGATACATGCTTCAGATGATGATAGCTAGAAGCTCATCAATGTATTTTTCTTTGATCTGACTACTGTAGGCTGAAATCTGGTTGCTATGGGGGCCCTTGTACATCGATATTGCTCATGCCACTGCTATTTTAAATAAGATCTAATAATATACAGTATAATTATAAGCTTTGTTTTCCTACTGCACAATCTCTGTAACCCTGTTGCCTTTATACAGCAGACACACTTTCTTCCCCCATGCAAGCAAATTTGTCAACCTGCAAATGGGATATTGTTATGTCGCCAAATGAATTAACTTATATGCAGAAATCCAGGTGAAGCCTATTTCCCACAATGTATTTTCTTGCACGGGGATCCAGAGGGAGTTAAGTGTTAATAAGCAAATACGCTAGAAGTTGAAAAACTTAATAACTTGACTCAATAGCTACTGTAATTTTACACCGGGCTCTTTCTGCAAGTTAAAGTCTACTCATAAATAAGACAGTGTGCTCACAGCTAGGAGTCGTTCGGTCTGGTCGTTGGAGCTCGAAGAAGGGCAGAGAAGCTTTCCATAGCAGCCAGATCCAGCAGAGCTCCGGAAAATAAAATATAGTATCCGATTGGTTTCTTTAAGCAGTGCCACTATTTTTCTTTAAAGCCCAACTCCAAGATAATAGCAACCTCCCTCCACCCATTCTTTCCACCCCCTTCTAATTAACCGCTGGCATGAAAAAAACACAAAAAAAAATATTCAAATACCAATTTTAATTACCTAAAGCCACGGTCACATGACAGTCCTTCTCTCTTCTTCTCATTACTTCATGGAGTCCTTATGCACAGGGCAGACATCTCCTGTTGGTGGAGGCATCCCTTCCAGTGGCCAGGTCATCTCTCATAGGCTTCAAAGGCAAGAGAACCCATGGGGGCAATGAGGGAACCAGTACCCAAGAAGATAATGGGCAGGAAAAATGCTCAGTCCCCAGGGTAGGAAATTAGCTTGGCTCATGGAGAAAACTGTGACTTTGATCCATTACACTACAGGATGGCTTAGAAAAAGATATTTGGAATTAGGACTGAGGAGTAAGGTAATTAATGCACAATTCAATATTTAAATTACATTTTTTTCTAGAGACAATAAATTATGCAAATATAAGTGTAAGTCACCCAAGGCTGGTACGCCCCCTGTATTTGTTTTCTTTCTAGAGCTTCATTCAGGAAGCACTAGGCTGGTGCGCCCCCTGTATTTTTTTTTCTTTCTAGAGTTTCATTCAGGAAGCTCTAGGCTGGTGCGCCCCCTGTATTTTTTTCTTTCTAGAGCTTCATTCAGGAAGCACTAGGCTGGTGCGCCCCCTGTATTTTTTTCTTTCTAGAGCTTCATTCAGGAAGCTCTAGGCTGGTGCGCCCCCTGTATTTTTTTTTCTTTTTAGAGCTTCATTCAGGAAGCACTAGGCTGGTGCACCCTCTGTAATTTTTTTCTTTCTAGAGCTTCATTCAGGAAGCACTAGGCTGGTGCGCCCCCTGTATTTTTATTTCTTTCTAGAGCTTCATTCAGGAAGCACTAGGCTGGTGCGCCCCCTGTATTTTTTTTCTTTCTAGAGCTTCATTCAGGAAGCACTAGGCTGGTGCGCCCCCTGTATTTTTTTTTCTTTCTAGAGTTTCATTCAGGAAGCTCTAGGCTGGTGCGCCCCCTGTATTTTTTTCTTTCTAGAGCTTCATTCAGGAAGCACTAGGCTGGTGCGCCCCCTGTATTTTTTTCTTTCTAGAGCTTCATTCAGGAAGCTCTAGGCTGGTGCGCCCCCTGTATTTTTTTTTCTTTTTAGAGCTTCATTCAGGAAGCACTAGGCTGGTGCACCCTCTGTAATTTTTTTCTTTCTAGAGCTTCATTCAGGAAGCACTAGGCTGGTGCGCCCCCTGTATTTTTTTTTCTTTCTAGAGCTTCATTCAGGAAGCACTAGGCTGGTGCGGCCCCTGTATTTTTTTTCTTTCTAGAGCTTCATTCAGGAAGCACTAGGCTGGTGCGCCCCCTGTATTTTTTTTCTTTCTAGAGCCTCATTCAGGAAGCACTAGGCTGGTGCGCCCTCTGTATTTTTTTCTTTTTAGAGCTTCATTCAGGAAGCACTAGGCTGGTGCACCCTCTGTAATTTTTTCTTTTTAGAGCTTCATTCAGGAAGCACTAGGCTGTTACGCCCTCTGTATTTTTTTCTTTTTAGAGCTTCATTCAGGAAGCACTAGGCTGGTGCACCCTCTGTAATTTTTTCTTTTTAGAGCTTCATTCAGGAAGCACTAGGCTGTTACGCCCTCTGTATTTTTTTATTTTTAGAGCTTCATTCAGGAAGCACTAGGCTGGTGCGCCCCCTGTATTTTTTTTCTTTCTAGAGCTTCATTCAGGAAGCACTAGGCTGGTGCACCCCCTGTATTTTTTTTCTTTCTAGAGCCTCATTCAGGAAGCACTAGGCTGGTGCGCCCTCTGTATTTTTTTCTTTTTAGAGCTTCATTCAGGAAGCACTAGGCTGGTGCACCCTCTGTAATTTTTTCTTTTTAGAGCTTCATTCAGGAAGCACTAGGCTGTTGCGCCCTCTGTATTTTTTTATTTTTAGAGCTTCATTCAGGAAGCACTAGGCTGGTGCGCCCTCTGCATTTTTTCTTTTTAGTGCTTCATTCAGGAATACTTGATTTGTCGTTTCATTTTGTGAGTATGACCTATGTATTTTCTTTTTAGAGCTTCCTTCAGGGCTCAGATTAGGGGCCATCATGGATTTCTGATTATTTAAAGACCAGCTGCCCACATTACAAATCCAGCTCTGCAGGAGAGGGGACATCCCTCGAAATGCGTCAGCTTCTTTTGGAGATTTCCATTCCACGACTGTTGCTGGCCAGCAGGCTATGCTGAGTGAAAATAGGGTGGACTTACACTTATATTTGCTTGATTTGTCATCTGATTTATAAGTATGATGTGCATATACTTTTAATAAACCTATCTTTGAAAAGGTAATGCGCTAGGCTGGTGCACCCTCTGTATTTTTTTCTTTTTAGAGCTGATTGAATGCGCCTATTGAATGCATTGATTGCTCATTAAACGGTCATTAATGGATCGAAATTTGGCCAGTCCCTGCTGAACCGGCCCAATTTTGTTCAATCTATGGCCAGCTTTACTCTGAAATACTCTATTGACCCGGGAGGGCACGTTATTATACAACTAATTTCGCATACATCTACTGGTTTTGCAGTTTAAGCTGGATACTCATGGATTGTGTTGGTAGATGGCTTATTGATGGTGTTGGTAGGTTGTTAGAATGTGGCATCTGATAAGCATGCCAACCACTCATTGTACTAAAGTCTGAATTGCAGTCTGTTGTACCTTGCAATTGCCCCAGAGCTTAGTGAACGTTTTGAAGTATCACTTTGAAAGAATACCCAATCACATGCAAGGAAAAAATAAATAAACAGCATTTTTGCTTGCGCATGATTGTGCGATGGAAGTCAGCAGAGGTTCAGCTCATTTACTAAATTCTAGGGAAAATTCCTTTGCAAAGTGCTATTTGCATTGGAAAGTGAACAGTGTATTTGTCTTTAGTAAGTCAACCTAACTGAGTAAGTTGAAGTTAAACTTGAGGTTATTAATCAAAGTTAAACTTAAAATAGTCAAAATAAAACAAATAATGGTGCCTTCAAAAGAAGACATTGTATACTCACCTCTCTGGCATCCCATGCATCCTACATGTTAGTGCATTGCAGTTACATTTTTTTTTAAGGCAACACACCTCCAAACCCTATATGCGAGACCCAAGTTTACCTCTGGTGAGTAGGTTTTTTTACCTAAGGGTGGTGGACAAGAGCACAAAGATCACGGTTTACTTAATGGAGGACTTTAGGATCCTTGCAATTTAATTTACTGCACGTATTGGAGCACTTTGGTGTTAATGGACATTTTTATTCACTATATTTATTGGTATATATATTCACAAAACAATAATTAAAAAATAGTGCTGCGCCAGATATAACACTACACTCTCCTCCATGATTAAATAGCAAAAAAGTCATATGAATAAATATAACTAAAATATACCAAAGTTAACAAAGGTCATAAATTCATGAAACAAATTCATACATTCATGTGGAAAAGGTATTCAAAAAAAAGTGTTTAGATATTGCAAATAAAGTGCATCTGTGCAAAAAGTCCCAGTGATAAATAAATCCACAGGATCCACAAGATTCCCTGCAGTTTCAAACACCTCCGTGGTGAACAATCAGGTGCTTCTATAATCACCACCAATAAGCAATCAAGCCTCTCACGTTCCTATCTGACCCAAGAGTCGCCTATGGGTCAGATAAAGCAGTTACCTTCGGGATATGGATGGAGTCAAAATAGACCAGATCACTCATATATGTTTGGAGCGACACCATCGGACATAATAGCATGGGAGAAAAAAAGAGGATCTAATGCTCTCTGTGTGCTTAAAATGGCATTTATTAAAATATAAAAGCAAACTCACAAAGCTGTAGCAGCGGTTCAGTAAGAGCAGGCAGAGACGTGATGACTTATGACCGCCAGGCTCCTCCCTCTATATGCGTTACGTCGAGGCACAAAGCGCTGACTTCTTCGGTAGGGGTTTTTCTTATTTATTTATTTTTATATATTTATTTTGTATACATAAGTTGTGCTGATAGTTTTCTCTATATATTCACAAAACACTGTGAACTAATGGCCATCATCCCAATTATATCAGATAAAATACATAAAAAAGAAGAAAGTGGGACTTTCAAGGCCAAAAAAGGAGGGATGATCACAAATAATTAAACAATATCAAAATTTGAGCTCTATGGAATAATACAATTTTGATATTGTTTAATTATTTTTGACCATCCCTCCTTTTTTGGCCTTGAAAGTCCTGCTTTCTTCTTTTTTAATGTGTTTTGCCTGATATTGGTATATATACACATTGGTTTTACAGTCAGCTACCTTATTTATTGTCTATTGCACTTAATGTAGCACTTTGGTACTCTTATGCACTTTATTATGGTTTAGTATGGTATATATCTTTTTTTTTTTAACAAACAAGGAGTGCTTTATTGAAAAAACATGTGTACAGAAAACAGGTCAGAAATAAACAGTCAACATAATACATGTGCGATTCGACATACCACAAAATCTCAGTATCATATAGCAACTAAACCGAAAAATGGCAAGAGGCACAGATCTAAGAGTCACGGAATACAAGGGGGGGGGGAGGGGGAAAGGCGGGGGGGGGGGGGGGATGGACATAAGAAGGAAAAAAAAAAAGAAAGAGGGGGGGGAGAAGGGACAAAAAAAAAGAGGGTAGGGGGGGGGAGGGACAGAGCAGGCAACATCAATCCGCAGTCCATGGTGCCCAGACCTTATCATACTTCCAAGGGCATCCCCTATTCATATACGTTAGCTTGTACAAGCCCAAAGAGGCTGGTCGGGAGACCACTGATTAGGCTGCGCAAATCTTTTCCGGGCCACCACCCAAACACGCCATGTAATACGAGAGGGGCCGGGGACAGAATCATAAGCCCTAGGGCCACGGTACACAAAGTTACGCAAGTCTGCCAGGGAGCCCAGATGGGCCGCCTCCAAGCACGTAGCAGCATTCATAGTGGAACCCTGAAACCACCAGTGCACAGTGACCAAGACCGCCGCCCAGTAATACACCTGAAAGTTGGGAAGAGCCAGGCCCCCCAGGTCAGGCGGAAGCCACAAAGTGGATCTAGCCAGACGTGGGACCGAGCCCCCCCAAATGAAGGACCCCACACAGGCATCAACCTCACGAAAAAACCTACCAGGGACCCAGCACGGGGAGTTACGAAAAACATAGGTGAACTTGGGCAGAATCATCATTTTCAGAAGGTTAATTTTCCCCAAGAGATTTAACGGCAGACTGGCCCACGCGGCGCAGCGCGCCTTCAGGTCAGACAAGAGAGGTAGCAGATTCTTTTCCATAAAGGACTCAAGGGGTTTGGACACCTGGACCCCAAGATACCTAAACTCAGTCACCCAACGGAGGGGGGTCTGCGGAGCCAGCTGCCGTGCCGAATCATCAAGCGGGAAAAGCACCGATTTAGACCAGTTAATGCGAATACCAGAATACACCCCAAAGGTATCAAAAATGGTGAGTGCCGCCGCAAGAGAAGAGCCCGCATCCCGGAGATACAGAAGGGTGTCGTCCGCATAAAGAGAAATTTTCTCCTCCAGTGCACCCACCCGCAGACCCTCCACCGCGTCAGCCGCCCGGATTAAAATAGCGAGAGGCTCCAGAGCCAGAGCGAAGAGGCTGGGGGACAAAGGACACCCCTGACGAGTGCCCCGGTGGAGAGGAAACGGCCCAGAGAGGTCACCATTTGTGCGAACACGCGCTTTAGGTGCCTTATACAGCAGCTGCAGGCCATGAACAAACTTGGGACCAAAGCCGAATCTGCGTAGGACCTCCCAGAGGTAACCCCACTCCACCTAGTCAAACGCCTTCTCGGCATCTAAAGAAGCAATAACCCTGGAGCCTGCATTATCGTGGGTGATAGACATATTGAGAAAAAGACGCCTAATATTAATATCGGTCCCCCGCCCAGGCATAAAGCCCGTCTGGTCGACGTTAATCAACTCCTCAATAACCGTGGACAAACGAGAGGCCAAGATCTTAGCAAAGATCTTGGCATCCACATTCAGCAAGGAAATGGGGCGATAGGACGCACATTCCAGGGGGTCCTTGCCCGGCTTGGGAATAAGGACCACCACCGCCTCCTCCATCGAGGCAGGGAGGGAGTCCAGAGAGGCAAACTCCGCGAGCAGGGACAAGAGGCGCTGGGCAAGCAAGTCCACATTCATGGAGTAAAATTCGCCCGGAAGCCCATCCGCACCCGGCGTCTTACCCTTCTGCAACCCAGAGATCGCCGCCCGAACCTCCCCCAGAGTAATCACATCCTCCAACCGATCCCTGGCCGTTGTCTCCAGAACAGGAAAGGAGACCCCGTCCAGATAGGCGGACAGATCAGACAAGGAGTACTCAGCCGTAGAAGAGTAGACAGATTCAAAAAACTCCGCAAATCGAGCATTAACCCGGTCTGGAGAGGAGACAAGGTCTCCCCCCTCCAACCTAATAGATCCCACCGGCGTGGTCGGCGACTGACTCCTCGCCAACCAAGCCAAGAGTCTGCCATTTTTACCCCCATATTCAAAGATACGCTGAGCAGAGTGCACCATGGCCTTGGTAGAAGCCTCCATTCTGAACACCGAAAGAGCACAGAGAGCCCGCTGAAACTCCGCATGCCTCTCAGGCGAAGGGTCCAAGGCATAGGCCTCCTCCAGGGCAGCCGTCCTCTCCTCCAACTCCCGCAGGGATCCCAGGGCCCTCCTCTGAATATGGGAAATGCGGGAAATGTACTCCCCCCTAATCCAAGCCTTAAAGGAGTCCCACACAACCGGAGGCGCAGCAGAGTCAACATTAGAGTCCCAGTGGGCAGCTATCACCTCGGTCATCTGAGCCTGCAGTCGGTCATCCTGAGCCCAGTACCTTGATAGTCTCCAGAGCCTGGAACCCACAGCACGTGAAAGTTCAATATGCAAACAGACAGGTGCGTGGTCCGATATGCCGCGGGAAAGGATCTCCGCCCCCGTTATCAGGCGCAAAAAAGAGGCAGAAGCAAAGGCCAGATCTATACGAGACAGAGCCCGATACGAGGCAGAATGACACGTATAGGTCCTAGCCGTCGGATGCAGAAAGCGCCAGACCTCCGTTAAGGCAAACGCCTCGGCCCAGCGCGGGAGGTCCGGGGAGTCCCGCCCCGCAGCATGCAGCCGATCCAGGCCAGGGGAGAGCACCAGATTAAAATCCCCCAACAGCAGAATATTAGGAGTGTCAAATTGCAAAAGCGTCTCCATAAGGGAGTAGAGAAGTTGGACTGAGGCAGGGGGGGGGTAAATACAGCCCCACTAGTACTAAAGGAACATCATAGATCCTAGCATGAATCACCACATACCTACCACTTGGGTCAGTTTTAACCTCCAGGACATGGAAGGGAAGGGACTTACGTACCAAAATACTAACCCCTCTAGCATAGGATGAGTAGGTTGCATGGTATTGGGGTCCCACCCAGGGTCTACCAAGGCTGCGCACCCTCGAGCCGTGTAAGTGTGTCTC